>NC_088421.1:31373366-31385866 GCF_034236695.1 Oncorhynchus nerka
TTGACAGTGGGACAATCTCCAGTAGTGAATAGGAGGCACAGTGCAGTGAACTGTGTGTAGCCTGTATCTGTTCTGCTTATACAATACGGAGGATCCAACGTATTCTATTGACCTTTCAAACCTCTCCACTACATTGTGTGGGGATTTGTGAGAGGAGAGCAGAAAGAATGACTCATGTTTTTCATGGTGGGAAGCGTGAAATTAGATGTGAATGGCCTCCAAGGCAGGTCGGTCTACTCAGGCTCTCTGGACTAGGTCAGCCTGACAGGCTCAAGAATGGGCCTGCTGATGTCCAAGAGAGCATTGATAACGAGACGTTTTCACGAGGACAGTAGCGGCTCGATATCAAGCTGCATCAACATGCTGTCCTAGGGTGGAATAATACACACACACACACAGACACACACACAAACACACACACACACACACAGTCAATAGCGCCTCAGGATTTACAGTGGCTCTGAGGCATGGGTCCCTTCACACACACATTTAATCTCCTTTCACCTCTGTCACTTCACATCATCTCTCTGGCTGGAATACACAAACACTACGAAACAAGCCCTCCCTCCCTCTGAGGGGTCACTAGCTACGGAAATGCATTATGTGTATGAGATCCCACAGTCATGAGGATCTCCATATGTGTGTCAAAGTGATATTCCAAATATCTAGACGATGGCCACTAACATCATGGTGTTCTCTGAGTAGCTTTTGCAGAGCAAACTGTCAATGCTTATTTTTCATCAGAGGTTTGATGGCTAGATAAGTTATAGCTTAGCATGATATTACTGTAGAATGAGGTGGTAGACAATACCATGTGTATTAGCCAGACGCACTGGTGTGAGATGTCCATAAATGAAATGGTTATACTTTAGAGTTGTTTCCAAGGGTGAATATGGAGAAAATGGCTATTACCAACATCTGGACCTGGATGGAATGATTATATTTGTTTTCCAGAGGCTGTAAATTGTTTCCACTAGTTTTCCCACTTTCCGCTTTGAAAGATACCGTTCCCTTGTAATTCTAGGATTTATTCAAAACGCAGGGAGAAATATTCAGTAAATATGATACTTCACTTATCTGAAGACTTGACAAACTGTACAGGTGGCTGTAAATAAATAATAATAAGACAGTGAAAATTGTCCTTCCTCTAGATAAAATACAATTTTCACTATTTCACTATTTCAAATCATCATCAACATTCAATTTCTCAAGAAAGGGAGAAGCACTTGAGCCCTGTATGCCTGGAAATGTTCAAAGAGCCATAATGAGAACAGTGGCACGTTAAACCCTTGTGTTTACAGCAACAGAACCACCATGTTGGATCATCAAGAAAAGTATTGATCTTATTTCTTGGAGTTTCAGTCTTTTTTGAGCATCTTTGTGTCTTCCACTCTCCTATCTTATTGACCCACTGGCGGACTGCAATAGCATCGAATAGTCCCCGCGATATGCAACTGTTCAGGGAAGTCAGGAACCAATACACGCAGTCAGTCAGGAAAGCAAAGGCCAGCTTTTTCAAGCAGAAATTTGCATCCTGTAGCTCTAACTCCAAAAAGTTCTGGGACACTGTAATGTCCATGGAGAACAAGAGCACCTTCTCCCAGCTGCCCACTGCACTGAGGCTAGGTAACACGGTCACCACCGATAAATCCATGATAATCGAAAACTTCAACAATCATTTCTCAACGGCTGGCCATGCCTTCCCCCTGGCTACTCCAACCTCGGTCAACAGCCCCCCCCCACACAGCTCCTCGCCCAAGCCTCCCCAGCTTCTCCTTTACCCAAATCCAGATAGCAGATGTTCTGGAAGAGCTGCAAAACCTGGATCCATACAAATCAGCTGGGCTTGACAATCTGGACCCTCTATTTCTGAAACTGTCCGCCGCCATTGTGGCAACCCCTATTACCAGCCTGTTCAACCCCTATTACCAGCCTGTTCAACCCCTATTACCAGCCTGTTCAACCTCTCCTTCGTATCATCTGAGATCCCCAAGGATTGGAAAGCTGCCACGGTCACCCCTCTTCAAAGGGGGAGACACCCTGGACCCAAACTGTTACAGACCTATATCCATCCTGCCCTGCCTATCTAAGGTCTTCGAAAGCCAAGTCAACAAACAGATCACTGACCATCTCGAATCCCACCGTACCTTCTCCGCTGTGCAATCCGGTTTCCGAGCTGGTCACGGATGCACCTCAGCCACGCTCAAGGTACTAAACGATATCATAACCGCCATCGATAAAAGACAGTACTGTGCAGCCGTCTTCATCGACCTGGCCAAGGCCTTCGACTCTGTCAATCACCATATTCTTATCAGCAGACTCAGTAGCCTCGGTTTTTGTAATGACTGGTTAGCCAACTACTTTGCAGACAGAGTTCAGTGTGTCAAATCGGAGGGCATGTTGTCCGGTCCTCTGGCAGTCTCTATGGGGGTACCACAAGGTTCAATTCTCGGGCCGACTCTTTTCTCTGTATATATCAATGATGTTGCTCTTGCTGCGGGCGATTCCCTGATCCACCTCTACGCAGACGACACCATTCTGTATACTTCTGGCCCTTCCTTGGACACTGTGCTATCTACCCTCCAAACGAGCTTCAATGCCATACAACACTCCTTCCGTGGCCTTCAACTGCTCTAAAACGCTAGTAAAACCAAATGCATGCTTTTCAACCGTTTGCTGCCTGCACCCGCACGCCCGACTAGCATCACCACCCTGGATGGTTCCGACCTAGAATATGTGGACATCTATAAGTACCTAGCTGTCTGGCTAGACTGTAAACTCTCCTTCCAGACTCATATCAAACATCTCCAATCCAAAATCAAATCTAGAGTCGGCTTTCTATTTCGCAACAAAAGCCTCCTTCACTCACGCCGCAAAACTTACCCTAGTAAAACTGACTATCCTACCGATCCTCGACTTTGGCGATGTCACCTACAAAATAGCTTCCAATACTCTACTCAGCAAACTGGATGCAGTTTATCACAGTGCCATCCGTTTTGTTACTAAAGCACCTTATACCACCCACCACTGCGACTTGTATGCTCTAGTCGGCTGGCCCTCGCTACATGTTCGTCGCCAGACCCACTGGCTCCAGGTCATCTACAAGTCTATGCTAGGTAAAGCTCCGCCTTATCTCAGTTCACTGGTCACGATGGCAACACCCACTCGTAGCACGTGCTCCAGCAGGTGTATCTCACTGATCATCCCTAAAGCCAAAACCTCATTTGGCCGCCTTTCCCTCCAGTTCTCTGCTGCCTGCGACTGGAACGAATTGCAAAAATCTCTGAAGTTGGAGACTTTTATCTCCCTCACCAACTTTAAACATCTGCTATCTGAGCAGCTAACCGATCGCTGCAGCTGTACATAGTCCATCAGTATATAGCCCACCCAATTTACCTACCTCATCCCCATACTGTTTTTATTTTATTTACTTTTCTGCTCTTTTACATACCAGTATCTCTACCTGCACATGTTCATCTGCTCATTTATCACTCCAGTGTTAATCTGCTAAATTGTAATTATTCGCTCCTATAGCCTATTTATTGCCTACCTCCTCATGCCTTTTGCAGACAATGTATATAGATATTTTTTTTCTCCCTACTATGTTATTGACTTGTTTATTGTTTACTCCATGTGTAACTCTGTGTTGTTGCCTGTTCACACTGCTATGCTTTATCTTGGCCAGGTCGCAGTTGCAAATGAGAACTTGTTCTCAACTAGCCTACCTGGTTAAATAAAGGTGAAATAAAAAACTACAAATCCAGGAAGGAAACCATATGGTTGTTATAGGTTAGTGATGGATCCATCTTTTCATTTTCAAATCATAGATACATACAGTAGATATGAACCCAGCGTTACTGAACTTCATACAGAACATCTGACTTCCATCCAGCTGGATCTTTTCAAACAGGAAGCTTCATATTATTTCCTGTATCCTATGTTATTTTGCATGACTGCATTTTCCTATCTCCTCAACATCTGGCGCCCCAATATTCAGCTCTATGAAGCTGGGTCACAGCTGGATGTGACATGGGTTCAGGTGGGTCGAATGCGACAGTGGGACTATATCAAAATATTGTAATTTATATCAAATTGTTCATGTGTTTTGAAGGATAATTGGGGGGGTATTACTGTAGCTAGAGGGGGTTACTATTTTTCATTATTTCCCCAACATATGTAATCCACGTCATATTTATATCTTGTAGGCCTATTCTGATGTCTGAAAATGGCATCAGTTGGATTAAATGGGGGTTTTCTTGAAATCTGTGGTCAAATGTTTGTTTTTAATATCTTATAGGCAGCATAAAGATTATCAACTGATTACTGTCGACCTCACTGCTGAAGCTGCATTTAAATGCCACACTAACTGCCCAATGGTACCATACTATATCACATAGCAACCAATAGGTCTGCACCTTTGCTCCACCAATAGAAAATCTGCATTTCACAACACTTCCTCATAAAGATGCTGTTAGTAACAGTTCAAATGTCTACCTCTGTAAACATCATCACCATCTTCAGTTCCAGACACACTAGAGAAGTGAATAAAAACCCTCTTATGTGGAGGTGTACAATCTGCAAAACGTTTTATATAATAACGTCCAGAGAAAAAGAGGATGTCTGACTGACCTCAACCACCCACGTATTCCCTGTGATAAAGTGATCCCAGCTTGACTTTTTTCATGTTTGCTGTGATCCTGCTGTTCTCCTCTCACAGAACAACACAGAGAGCAGGCAACAGCAGCTAGAGTCCTACTTGGCAGCCAGAGTGTCTCTCTCTCTTTTAGTCTTTCTCTCTCTTATACTCCCTCATGCTCTTTTCCAGATGTGCTGTCTGGATGGCCAGAGCCCAATATAAACAGTTCAGTCATTCAGTGCAGCCTCCCTCAGCCTCACAGGCTCTGTTCTGTTTGTCTCCTCAGGGTCTCCGTATCAGACAACTGGCTAGTGGTAGATACACTCCAGTCATTTCCTGAGTGACTCACACTGGAGGACTGTTGGGGTTCTAAAGAGGGTTCTAAGAGAGGCCCTGTTAACATTTGTGTTGTTCTTTTACTTCCTTACTACTAATACTATGACTAATAGTAGTGATAGTGGGGGGGGGGGGGCTTCTGAACCTCACAATAGAATACAGGACTCTCACGTGCTGGCAGTCCACTGCTGTAAAGCCAACCCAATGGAGATCTCACCGTTCCAGTAGGCCTTTTATATTCCGTCCACCATATAGGAATTCAGAGATTGCCGTGCATGACAACTTCCAAGCGCTTGTTCCTTCACCAACCACCCCCTACTCTAAAGTCTGACCCTAAATGACTTGATGATTGGTAGTCAGTTATAACCTCTGCTCATCATTGGAGGTTCAGAGGCGTATCTCCCATTATTATCTACAGTCACTGTCCCCGGAGCTGTTTTATTGCCTCCTATAAACGGTCCGATCCAGTGGTCACACTGTTCTCTGATCAGTGGTGTGTGTCCTAGGGTGACTTTGGAGTAGACGCTGTAGTGCGTCCTATGGTAGGGTGACGTTGTAGACTGTAGTATTTGTGTCGTAGGGTGACATTGTAGATGCTGCTGTAGACGCCGCAGGCTCCGTTAGTGAGCTTTGCTACTTTCCCCTCTCCAGCGCCAATCAGTAATCCTCACACATTGTCTGGCCTGACACACAATACAGACAAAAGTCCTTGGTTGCTTTAATTACAGCCTAGGGCCAATGCTTCAATTAATATTGTCTAAATTCATTTAAAGTATTTTTTTGTATTATGTAAGTATTCTATATTTTAAGTACTGCGATATACAGTATACAACAACAATGTTTTGTAGAGAACGGTAGTAGAGGTCTGAACGGTGCTTCCACAGTATCCCCTCTATCCTCCTTTAAGTCAATGTGTAGGATAGAAGGGGCCCAAGTTGTGCTCTCATGCCCTCATGCCATACCCAGCCTCCCACCTAGAAGTCTCTCCTTGGAAAAGGAGACATGGCCCCAGCAGGATGGTGCATGCACGATAAGATAAGAAGGCCCCTCTGAGGTAGACTCATGGCAAGGGTATTTTAAAGGGGTAATCATTGGTCACAACTTAAAACATGCAAAACTCTCTAAAAATGTACTGTAAACTCTCTTTTAGAAATGTGCACTGAAAAGAATGCAGGGATACAGTCCTAATATACTCATTCACAACATATGCCTACCCCCAAGCCATAAGACTTCTGAACAGCTAATCAAATGGTTACCCAGACTATTTGCATTGTCCCTCCCCCTTTTACACCGCTGCTACTCTCTGTTGTTATCATCTATGGATAGTCCCTTTAATAACTCTACCTACATGTACATATTACCTCAACTAACCAGTGCCTACCACATGGACTCTGTACCGGTACCCCCCTGTATATAGTCTCACTATTGTTATTTTACTGCTGCTCTTTAATTACTTGTTACTTTTTGTTTCTTATTCCTATTCATATATATTTTTTAAACTGCATTGTTGGTTAGGGACTCATAAGTAAGCATTTCACTGTAAGGTCTACAACTGTTTTATTCTGCGCATATGACCAATACAATTTGATTTGATGTTGTGATTCGCTCCATTAATACGCAGGAAGTGACACGTGAAAGGAGGATCATCAAGAGTAATCGAAGGCAAACCCACTGCAGTCAGCGCCTGTAACTGAGAAGAGATAAAGAACAGGGGACCCTGCTGCCAAAACGACTAATCTCATTTGTTAGGAAGAGCATGACACATGATGGCCCCAAAATAGACCAATTACGGCCCTGTTTTCATCTCCGGAAGGGAAGCGGATGTGTTCCTTTAATGTGGATTTTTGGCAAACGTTAGCAGTAAAAACGGTGATCTTGTTTAATTCCATATGAATAAGTCATCGTGGCTGGTGCGCTTTGCTGTCGAGGTGGGTTTAGGCTTACAGGGGGAGCGATTTGTGTTTCAAGCCTCTGGGGCTTTTTGATCATTAATCAGCTGTGTTGTGATATATTTGTTTTGATGTTGAAATCCCCTTTTATTTGGGGCAATGTTTGGATCTCAGCAATAGCAGAAATGACAGCAAACATTCCCAGTGACTGTCGCCGACTCAATCAAGTGAAATATGCCGATGAATACAAACATGAAAGCAAGAATGAGTTGCACAAAATCAGAAAATTACACGGCATATTTTTTTGTGTAAATCAATGACAACCCAAACAACTGAACCAAACTATACTGAACAAAATATATAAATGCAACATGCACAATTTAAAAGGTTTTTCTTAGTTACAGTTCATATAAGGAAATCAGTCAATTAAAATAAATTCATTAGGCCCTAATCTATGAATTTCACACGACTGGGAATGCAGATATGCATCTGTTGGTCACAGATACCTTTGAAAACAAGGTAGATAAAAAAACCCAGTAAGTATTCGGTTATGACCACTATTTGTCTCATGCAGCGCAACACATCTCCTTCACATTGAGTTGATCAAGCTGTTGATTGTGGCCTGTGGAATGTTGTCCCACTCCTCTTCAATGGCTGTGCGAAGTTGCTGGATATTGGTTGGGAACTGGAACACGCTGCCGTACATATCGATCCAGAGCATCCCAAACATGCTCAATGGGTGACAAGTCTGGTGAGTATGCGGGCCATGAAAGAACTGCCACATTTTCAGCTTCCAGGATTTTTTACAGATCCTTGTGACATGGGGACGTGCATTACCATGCTGAAACATGGCGGCGGATGAATGACACAACAATGGGCTTCAGGATCTTGTCACGGTATCTCTGTGCATTTAAATTCCCATCCATAAAAGGAAATTGTGTTTGTTGTCGGTAGCTTATGCCTGCCCATACCATAACCTCACCGCCACATTTACATTTACATTTAAGTCATTTAGCAGACGCTCTTATCCAGAGCGACTTACAAATTGGTGCATTCACCTTATGACATCCAGTGGAACAGCCACTTTACAATAGTGCATCTAAATCTTTTAAGGGGGGTGAGAAGGATTACTTTATCCTATCCTAGGTATTCCTTAAAGAGGTGGGGTTTCAGGTGTCTCCGGAAGGTGGTGATTGACTCCGCTGTCCTGGCGTCGTGAGGGAGTTTGTTCCACCATTGGGGGGCCAGAGCAGCGAACAGTTTTGACTGGGCTGAGCGGGAACTGTACTTCCTCAGTGGTAGGGAGGCGAGCAGGCCAGAGGTGGATGAACGCAGTGCCCTTGTTTGGGTGTAGGGCCTGATCAGAGCCTGGAGCTACTGAGGTGCCGTTCCCCTCACAGCTCCGTAGGCAAGCACCATGGTCTTGTAGCGGATGCGAGCTTCAACTGGAAGCCAGTGGAGAGAGCGGAGGAGCGGGGTGACGTGAGAGAACTTGGGAAGGTTGAACACCAGACGGGCTACCATGGGGTGTTCACAATGTTGACATCAGCAAACCATTTGCCCACACAACACCATACATCTGTTCTGCGGTTGTGAGGCCGGTTGGACGTTCTGCCAAATTCTCTAAAACGACGTTGGAGGCGGCTTATTGTTGAGAAATAAATATTAAATTCTCTAGCAACAGCCCTAGTGGACATTCCTGCAGCCAGCATGCCAAAGCTGGGGAGGCAGGTAGCCTAGTGGTTAGAGCATTGGGTCAGTAACCGAAAGGTTGCTAGACCGAATCCCCGAGCTGACAAGGTAAAAATCTGTCATTCTGCCCCTGAACAAGGCAGTTAACCCACTGCTCCTAGGCCGTCATTGTAATTTAAGAATTTGTTCTTAACTGACTTGCCTAGTTAAATTTAAAAAATAATTTAAAAAATCCCGCTCCCTCAACTTGAGATATCTGTGGTGTTGTGTGACACATTTTAGAGTTGCCTTTTATTGTCCCCAGCACAAGGTGCACCTGTGTAATGATCATGCCGTTTAGTCAGCTTCTTGATATGCCACACCTGTCTGGTGGATGGATTCTCTTGGAAAATGAGAAATGCCTACTAACAGGGATGTAAACAGATTAGTGCCCAGAATTTTAGACATCTTGTTGTGCATTTGAAAATGTCTGGGATCCTTTATTTCAGCTCATGAAACATGGGACCAACACTTTACATGTTGCGTTTATATTTTTGTTCAGTGTAGTGTCTTAGGCGAGGTCTGTCTTCCAGTAAATGAGGAGTCCCAGTACAATAACATGTTTTTCAGATCAGATGACTTTAGCAGACTGACTGATGAGCTTAGCAGGTCCAGGCACCGAAGGGAGAGTAGTGGGAAATTGTTTCCATTTACACAGAGTAGGTGTGTGTGTGTGTGTGCGCACGTCTTTTTGGTGCTAGAAAATACTTTAATTTTAAAGACTTTGATTTACTTTGAAATGGTGGGAGAGAGAAAGAGCGAGAGGGAGAGGTGGAGAGGTAGAGGTAGAGGGAGAGGTGGAGAGGTAGAGGGAGAGGTGGAGAGGTAGAGGGAGAGGTGGAGAGGTAGAGGGAGAGGTGGAGAGGTAGAGGGAGAGGTGGAGAGGTAGAGGGAGAGGTGGAGAGAGAGAGGGAGAGGTGGAGAGAGAGAGGGAGAGGTGGAGAGAGAGAGGAGAGCAAGCAACTGAACGATAGAGTGAAAGAGGTCGCATTCACAAGGAGAAAAAACAAGTGGTTGATCCTAGAGCCTGTTGAAATACATGTGCATGATTCCCTCAGTGATGGAAATTCCCTTCAGCCATTTGTTTAAACAGGAGAAGACTGTAAATCAGAGTGCTTTATGACCGGCATTAAATCAATGCAGCCAATAACAATATGAGATACATGAGACTATGCTAATGAGAGAGACTGGATGAGGTTAGCACATGGTTTAATCATGTTACATATGACTGGAGAACACCTGGTGGGGGAGGATTCTGACTGGAGAACTGTTTCCAATGGGGAGAGGGTTCTGACCTGAGAACTGTTTGGGTGTTGACCGAAGAACCTTGCTGGGGAAGGGTCTGATGGTCTAAACTCTATCTTCTGATTTTAGAACAGTTTGGGTTCTGATAACAGAATGATTTACTGGGTCTGAACTCTGGGTGCTAATTGTAGAACTACTTGGGGTCTGAGCATAGAACCCTTTAGTCCGTTCTGTGTGTTGAACTTTGGAGAAGGGTCATTGAAGCAGGCAAGCAGCAGACAGCTTTTGCCGGGTCCTAAGAGCATTCAGTCTGACTCTACACAGGAGCTACTGCTACAGTAGTCTGATCAAAGTTGCAATACACTAGAAGCTGCAGCATTCTCTAGACTGGTCTGGTGGGTCAGACCAGAACCACATCATCCTCCTGACTATTACCATGGAGATGAGGCTAATAAATAGCCAATGAAGCCCTACGAAATAACATGGCTCACTTTGAAAGTTTCACATGTTTTTTTATGAGACAAGGCTTATAGTGAAGAGTTTTCCAGGAAAATTAGGGGAGAGAAAGATGGAGGGAGAGGAGAGAAAGATGGAGGGGAGAGAGAACTAAAGAATGAAAGAGAAGGAAGACAAGGAAAAGAATAGTGATTTTAAATATTTAAAAACAGAGAAGACGTTGAAAGAAGGGGAGATAATGAAAGAAAGTGAGAAAGACAGGGTGAAAGAATGAGAAAATGAAAGAAGGAGAGGATAAGAGAGAGATGGCTGTCAAAGGACCTGCCATCACACCTGTACCTGAGAGAGGAAAACAACCAGCTAAAAGCAGAGGGCAATGTAGCTGTAAAGCTTCAGCCAACAACACAGTCCTGCAGTCCTACTGACCTCTACTGACCCTCAGATACAGAGCTGGACTCAGATCTGAGCTATGTATTCAACTCAGAGACAGAGCTGGACTCATATCTGAGCTATGTATTCAACTCAGAGACAGAGCTGGACTCATATCTGAGCTATGTATTCAACTCAGATACAGAGCTGGACTCATATCTGAGCTATGTATTCAACTCAGAGACAGAGCTGGACTCAGATCTGAGCTATGTATTCAACTCAGAGACAGAGCTGGACTCATATCTGAGCTATGTATTCAACTCAGATACAGAGCTGGACTCATATCTGAGCTATGTATTCAACTCCGAGACAGAGCTGGACTCAGATCTGAGCTATGTATTCAACTCAGAGACAGAGCTGGACTCAGATCTGAGCTATGTATTCAACTCAGAGACAGAGCTGGACTCATATCTGAGCTATGTATTCAACTCAAGAGACAGAGCTGGACTCAGATCTGAGCTATGTATTCAACTCCGAGACAGAGCTGGACTCAGATCTGGGGTATGTATTCAACTCAGAGACAGAGCTGGACTCAGATCTGAGGTATGTATGCAAGAGAACACAAATTGGGTTATAGATTGTTTTTATGTTGTGAACAGTTGAGTGATATTGCAGGACACTTAATGACAGATTGTGTGGTATTTGACTGGGTCCTAGACATGAGGTCGTAACAATACTATAATACCATATTCCCAGTACAGAGCCGAGGCAAACCAAGCTGGCCTGGTTATGCTTCCGCCATAGTTGCTGGAACCTCAATGTGAGAAGAAAATATCCAGCTAGCACAGTACGGTTCAGGTCGGCCCTGACTCAGACACATATGTTTCAGGTTTTGTCTTCCATGACACACTTATTCAACCTACTTACATCATTCAACAGTCTCAGCTGTGTTGTTGCACATATTTCTCTATGATTATAGTAACACAATGAGGAGGCTATGGCGAGCGCTTGTATAAGTGTTCCTGAGCTAGCCGTGATGTGAACTTAGTTTAACCCAGCCTGTGTTTGTGTGGCTACTATTGTTACGGCGGACCAGAGTCAGTGGGCCTAATCAGTGCAGACATCCTCTCTCATTGTCACAGTGCAGACCTGGAGAAAATCAGGAAGTGGCTCCTCTGGCTCTGTTTATTAGTGGTTCCCTTGCCTTGCTGTCACAGTAGGCACTAGATGGCCATGCTAGAAAGGACAATAGTAGACTATTAACATAGCTATGTGCTCTTAATCGAGGGTCAGGGTCAAAGCTAAGGTCAGGGTTGAGGTGAGAGTAGCCTAAAGGTTACGTTTAAGTTTAGTAGTTGAAATTGTATTTCTTGTCAAAAAGTCCATGTGTTCCATTGTTTCTATAATAGCCAGATAGAGTTGTCACTATCTGTCTTTAGCCACGGAACCATGAAACCACGCAACAAGGGACACTCCAACATGTCTGCCTCTCCCGTTGATCTCCCTCTGCAGTGCAACCAGGGGATCAGTGGCCAGCTTTTGTATTCCCTCTCGTTACCAAGGAGATTTGAAAGAAGTGACACTCGATTGAGTTGGAGATCTGACTTCGGGAACGGTCAATAGTGGTCTGTTCCCTGCATGGATCTGACCTCTATCTCGCCCTCTGTCTATGTCAGTCACTGTCCAAGAGAGAACTCCAGGGCCTCTATTCACACAGCTTCCCACATTGAGTTGATTGAGCTGATCTAGGATCAGTTTAGTCTTTTAGATCATAATTATTACTATTTATTATGGATAGTAGGACCTGATCCTTGATCAGCCCTCTTACTGTGAATACA
>NC_088421.1:31390866-31468366 GCF_034236695.1 Oncorhynchus nerka
AACAATCTGAATCGTAAAGCTGCTCTATGAATCAGCTGGGATTTAATCCCCCCTCCACTCTCCTCCCCCTCAACTCCCCCCTCCCTCCCCCTCAACCCCCTCCACTCCACTCTCCTCCCCCTCAACTCCCCTCCACTCTCCTCCCCCTCAACTCCCCTCCACTCTCCTCCCCCTCAACTCCCCCTCCACTCTCCTCCCCCTCAACTCCCCTCCACTCTCCTCCCCCTCAACCCCCTCCACTCTCCTCCCCCTCAACCCCCTCCACTCTCCTCCCCCTCCACCCCCCCCTCCACTCCCTCCCCCTCCACCCCCTCCACTCTCCTCCCCCTCCACCCCCTCCACTCTCCTCCCCCCCTCCCCCTCCACTCTCCTCCCCCTCCACTCTCCTCCCCCTCCCCCCTCCACTCTCCTCCCCCTCCACTCCCCCTCCCCCTCCTCCCCCTCCCTCTCCTCCCCCTCCACTCTCCTCCCCCTCAACTCCCCCTCCACTCTCCCTCCCTCCCCCTCCACTCTCCTCCCCCTCCACTCTCCCCCCTCCACTCCCCTCCCCCTCCTCCCCCTCCACTCTCCTCCCCCTCCACTCCCCTCCTCTCCTCCCCCTCCCCTCCTCCCCCCTCCCTCCCCCTCCCTCTCCCCCTCCACTCTCCTCCCCCTCCACTCCCCCTCCACTCTCCTCCCCCTCCCCCCCTCCACTCTCCTCCCCCTCCACCCCCTCCACTCCCCCCCCTCCACCCCCTCCACTCTCCTCCCCCTCAACCCCCCCTCCACTCTCCTCCCCCTCCACTCCCCCTCCACTCCCCCTCCACTCTCCTCCCCCTCCACTCCCCCTCCACTCCCTCCCTCTCCCCCCTCAACCCCCTCCACTCTCCTCCCCCTCCTCTCCCCCTCCACTCCCCCTCCACTCTCCTCCCCCCCTCCACTCTCCTCCCCCTCCACTCCCCCTCCACTCTCCTCCCCCTCCACTCTCCTCCCCCTCCACTCCCCCTCCCTCTCCCTCCCCCTCCACTCTCCTCCCCCTCCACTCCCCCTCCACTCTCCTCCCCCTCCACTCCCCCTCCACTCAACCCCCCTCCACCCCCTCCACTCTCCTCCCCCTCCACTCCCCCTCCACTCTCCTCCCCCCACTCCCCCTCCACTCCCTCCCCCTCCACCCCCTCCACTCTCTCCCCCTCCCCCTCCTCCCCCCTCCCCCTCCACCCCCCTCCACTCTCCTCCCCCTCCACTCCCCCTCCACTCTCCTCCCCCTCCACCCCCTCCACTCTCCTCCCCCTCCACTCCCCCTCCACTCTCCTCCCCCTCAACTCCCCCTCCACTCTCCTCCCCCCTCCACTCCAAGCCATAGGATGGGTAGAGAGAGAGAGAGCTGGCGAGGCAGATGCGCGGCGTTGAAAAGCACAATCTGCCACGGCTCTTGATGTGAGAATGACCTACATCCTGTGAGCCTGAGCATGCCTGCCTCTGCCTGCTTTCTAACAGGGAGGTGGTGAGGAGGACGTCCTCAGAGAGAGGTCTGGGGAGGAAGGTTGATGTACGTGCTGCTGGTAAACTGAGGGATAAGCAGGACGGACTGGGGAGACTCCTTATTGAGTAGAACACGTGTAAATGTCAGAGTCTGTATGATTTACCACTGGGTGCTCAGTTCACATTCAGTATAGTCAGTGTGTGTGTGTGTGTGTGTGTGTGTGTGTGTGTGTGTGTGAAAAGTGGGCTAGCATTTGGCCCAGATATCTCAGTGGTACTAATTACCTCAAATGAGGAAGCAGACTATCTGAGAACTAATATTGGACGATGCACGTTTTAGCAGATGTTCAGCGCTGGTGTGTGTGTGCTTACCTGCTTTAGTGTGTGTGTGTGTGTGTGTGTGTGGGGGGGTTTGGTTGTAATTCATGGAGGAGTTTTCCTTTTGCCAGAGAGGAAGTCGAGAGCTCTCAGAAGTTCCAGTATACTGTATACAGAGAGTGATGTGTTGTTTTACTAGTAGGTGGAACTGGAACGTGTCCCTAACAACAGATCCAGGATCAGATGTTTAGCATTGGGGTACACTCATCTGATCCTAGATCTGTGGTTCATCAGCCTTGTGTGTTGATATACAACACACTAAGCTATCACATCTTCATCCATGGAAGTGTCTGACTATGTGTGTATGTTAATTCCATACTTATACATCTCTCTCTTTCACAGTACCTGAAGACCTTTCCTTGGAAGAGAGAGATGAGCTGTCAAACATACGACGCAGGAAAAAAGAGCTACTGGATGACATTGAGGTGAGTCAAGAAAATGAAAAGAAATGTCAGGATTTAATATTTTTTATAAAGATATCACTCACCCTTGATATGATATGACTTTATGTAGGTGGCTAAAATGTTACTTTGACTCTAACCACTTACATTGAGTCTGTTTGTTGATTTACAATGCACTGCTAAAACAACTAGAGTTCAGTTGTGAATTCAACCCAGCTAATTCTCCCTCTAATCCTGTTGGCAGCGGTTGAAGTTTGAGATTGCAGAGGTGATGACTGAGATCGAGCAGCTAACCTGCGTGGGAGAGAGGTGCGTAACACCCCCCCTTCAACACCCCTCCCCCCTCCTAGCTGCTGTTCCCTTCTCCTCTCCAAGTCATCCAGCCACACACCTGTCCCAGTGTGGGTTAATAATCCATCTTTGTTTGTGGAGCTGAGCCGTCTCCTCTGCCAAACAGTTGCTAAACACCCCACAACCGCTCCTGTTCAGGGACTGACAACTGATTGGCTGTTCAGGGCTCATTGGTGATGAGGTGGAGAGAGTGTGTGTTAGTGTGTGTGTCTCAGGTGCAGCTGGGGAATGGTTCAAGCTATTTTAGGACACCGGGAGAACACAGTATACACACATGCAATAATGCACACACACACACACACACACACATATGAACACAAAGAAAGAGGCATATGGTTTTCATTAGACTGAGTTTGAGTTAGATTGAGTTTCTTCTGCTAATCAGTTAGTCGGTGCAACAACCTACATGGTTGATGTTACAGTCCAAATGGAAAGACAAGTCAAAGATAATTGTTTTTAGAGGATCATTACATTCTCATGTTCATAGCTGTCTTGGAACAGTAATAACTGAATCCAACAGATTTTCTCCTGAACCCAGCCCTATGTAAACTAACCGTGTAAACTCACTAACTCACCACAACACCGTTCAGTATCCTGGATAAATACTGTACGAAGGAGACATGTGACAGTTGACCTGGTGAACAAATACAAGCGTCAGTTGTTGATAATGCCACACCTGTTCTAGAGAGCTGATGGATCTCTCTGCTCTGTCCAATCACAGTAAAACAACACAAAGAAATAAACAGATCGCCATGGGAAGGAAGAAATTCAACATGGACCCCAAAAAGGTTTGTCTAAAGTCCATGCAATCCATGCTAAATACATTATTTACCCACTTGCACTGATGTTAATGTGGTGTTATTGAATGTTTTCTGATTTCTATAGAAACTTAGATGTGTACCTGTTATGCCTCCTTTAGCCATGTAGAAAAGGTTACACTATAAACCATGTCCATCAAAGATGTTATCTGTATGTTGTGTTATCTGTATGTTGTGTTATCTTAATGACTTATTGTAACGCCTCCTAGCTCTCCTTCAGGTCAAAACAGATAACTGTGTGTGTGTGTGTGTGTGTGTGTGTGGGGGGGGCTTGGAGTGCTAACCAAACTGTGTGTCTTCCAGGGGATCCAGTTTCTGTTGGAGAACGACCTTCTCCAACACACTCCTGAGGACGTATCCCAGTTCCTCTACAAAGGAGAGGGCCTCAACAAAACTGTCATAGGGGACTACTTAGGAGAGAGGTAACAAACACACTGCTCTAACCTCCTCTGTTTTCATCTCGCTCTCCCTCTTTCCCCCTCTACCTCTCTTTCTCCCTTCTCTCCCCCCTCTCTCTTTCCTACACTCTGTCCATCTCTCAGGGAGATTTCTCCCTCTCTCTTTCCTACACTCTGTCCATCTCTCAGGGAGATTTCTCCCTCTCTCTTTCCTACACTCTGTCCATCTCTCAGGGACATTTCTCCCTCTCTCTTTCCTACACTCTGTCCATCTCTCAGGGACATTTCTCCCTCTCTCTTTCCTACACTCTGTCCATCTCTCAGGGACATTTCCTCTCCATCCTCTCTCTTTCCTCTCTGTCCATTCTCAGGGACATTTCCTCTCTTTCCTACACTCTGTCCATCTCTCAGGGACATTTCTCCCTCTCTCTTTCCTACACTCTGTCCATCTCTCAGGGACATTTCTCCCTCTCTCTTTCCTACACTCTGTCCATCTCTCAGGGACATTTCTCCCTCTCTCTTTCCTACACTCTGTCCATCTCTCAGGGACATTTCTCCCTCTCTCTTTCCTACACTCTGTCCATCTCTCAGGGACATTTTCTCCCTCTCTCTTTCCTACACTCTGTCCATCTCTCAGGACATTTCTCCCTCTCTCTTTCCTACACTCTGTCCATCTCTCAGGGACATTTCTCCCTCTCTCTTTCCTACACTCTGTCCATATCTCAGGGACATTTCTCCCTCTCTCTTTCCTACACTCTGTCCATATCTCAGGGACATTTCTCCCTCTCTCTTTCCTACACTCTGTCCATCTCTCAGGGACATTTCTCCCTCTCTCTTTCCTACACTCTGTCCATCTCTCAGGGACATTTCTCCTCAGGGACATTTCTCCTCTCTCTCTTTCCTACACTCTGTCCATCTGTCCATCTCCATCCCAGGGAGATTTCTCCCTCTCTTTCCTACACTCTGTCCATCTCTCAGGGACATTTCTCCCTCTCTCTTTCCTACACTCTGTCCATCTCTCAGGGACATTTCTCCCTCTCTCTTTCCTACACTCTGTCCATCTCCCAGGGATATTTCTCCCTCTCTCTTTCCTACACTCTGTCCATCTCTCAGGGACATTTCTCCCTCTCTCTTTCCTACACTCTGTCCATCTCTCAGGGACATTTCTCCCTCTCTCTTTCCTACTCTCTGTCCATCTCTCAGGGAGATTTCTCCCTCTGCGTGTATAAGCCCGGGCATAAAGCCTCGGGAAATGGATTGTCTGGATTTACGGAGCACAGCGGCGACAGTAGACCAGGGGCCATGCCAGTAAAACAGAGATCTGCCTGGCTACATGTGTTTCATATCTACGACACGTGGGCCACCTCGCAGGGATGTGACTGTCAAAACAACCTGTGTAGCAAACGGACAGAGCAGAGTGTGAGGCTGGCTCTGTGGCTGGGATAATTGTTTTCTTTAGAAAATGCCCTTAAGAAAGCAACAACATCTTGTATGTTAAGTTGGTTGAATGCACAAACAAATAGCAATTTATTACGACCTGCAATCTTATCATATTGTATAATGGTTTGATAGAGTCATAATCTAGAGAAGGGGTGGAGTGTGATTTAAAAAGGGCCTGTCCCCTAACAGACATTTCAGTTCCTAATGGATTGAAACACACTTTACCTCTAATAGTTCTGTTTTTGGAAGTGCTAGACTGATCTTGAATAACACTGAATACCAGACATTTCCTGGCCTGAATCTGAGAACCTGACACACACTGTATGTTCCTCATCTCAGGGACGACTTCAACCTCAAGGTGTTGCAGGCGTTCGTAGACCTTCATGAGTTTGCAGATCTCAACCTCGTACAGGCTTTACGGTGAGCTGTTTCTGCATATTACTGGACTAAGATTCCCAGCTGTTCATCACATTAAAAGAAATAATATAGTAGTATTTATTATTGATAATGTGCAGTTAATACACTTTATAATGATGTCCTGCTTTCAATACACTTTATAATGATGTCCTGCTGCTTTCAATACACTTTATAATGATGTCCTGCTTTCAATACACTTTATAATGATGTCCTGCTGCTTTCAATACACTTTATAATGATGTCCTGCTTTCAATACACTTTATAATGATGTCCTGCTGCTTTCAATACACTTTATAATGATGTCCTGCTGCTTTCAATACACTTTATAATGATGTCCTGCTGCTTTCAATACACTTTATAATGATGTCCTGCTTTCAATACACTTTATAATGATGTCCTGCTGCTTTCAATACACTTTATAATGATTTTCAATACACTTTATAATGATGTCCTGCTTGGCTACAATACACTTTATAATGATGTCCTGCTGCTTTCAATACACTTTATAATGATGTCCTGCTGCTTTCAATACACTTTATAATGATGTCCTGCTGCTTTCAATACACTTTATAATGATGTCCTGCTGCTTTCAATACACTTTATAATGATGTCCTGCTGCTTTCAATACACTTTATAATGATGTCCTGCTGCTTTCAATACTTTATAATGATGTCCTGCTGCTTTCAATACTTTATAATGATGTCCTGCTGCTTTCAATACACTTTATAATGATGTCCTGCTGCTTTACACATGATGCTGCTTTCAATACACTTTATAATGATGTCCTGCTGCTTTCAATACACTTTATAATGATGTCCTGCTGCTTTCAATACACTTTATAATGATGTCCTGCTGCTTTCAATACACTTTATAATGATGTCCTGCTGCTTTCAATACACTTTATAATGATGTCCTGCTGCTTTCAATACACTTTATAATGATGTCCTGCTGCTTTCAATACACTTTATAATGATGTCCTGCTGCTTTCAATACACTTTATAATGATGTCCTGCTGCTTTCAATACACTTTATAATGATGTCCTGCTGCTTTCAATACACTTTATATGATGATGTCCTGCTGCTTTCAATACACTTTATAATGATGTCCTGCTGCTTTCAATACACTTTATAATGATGTCCTGCTGCTTTCAATACACTTTATAATGATGTCCTGCTGCTTTCAATACACTTTATAATGATGTCCTGCTGCTTTCAATACACTTTATAATGATGTCCTGCTGCTTTCAATACACTTTATAATGATGTCCTGCTGCTTTCAATACACTTTATAATGATGTCCTGCTGCTTTCAATACACTTTATAATGATGTCCTGCTGCTTTCAATACACTTTATAATGATGTCCTGCTGCTTTCAATACACTTTATAATGATGTCCTTTATAATGATGCTGCTTTCAATACACTTTATAATGATGTCCTGCTGCTTTCAATACACTTTATAATGATGTCCTGCTGCTTTCAATACACTTTATAATGATGTCCTGCTGCTTTCAATACACTTTATAATGATGTCCTGCTGCTTTCAATACACTTTATAATGATGTCCTTTATAATGATGCTGCTTTCAATACACTTTATAATGATGTCCTGCTGCTTTCAATACACTTTATAATGATGTCCTGCTGCTTTTACACTTTATAATGATGTTTCAATACACTTTATAATGATGTCCTTTATAATGATGCTGCTTTCAATACACTTTATAATGATGTCCTGCTGCTTTCAATACACTTTATAATGATGTCCTGCTGCTTTCAATACACTTTATAATGATGTCCTGCTGCTTTCAATACACTTTATAATGATGTCCTGCTGCTTTCAATACACTTTATAATTACACTTTATAATGATGTCCTTTATAATGATGCTGCTTTCAATACACTTTATAATGATGTCCTGCTGCTTTCAATACACTTTATAATGATGTCCTGCTTTCAATACACTTTATAATGATGTCCTGCTTTCAATACACTTTATAATGATGTCCTGCTGCTTTCAATACACTTTATAATGATGTCCTGCTGCTTTCAATACACTTTATAATGATGTCCTGCTGCTTTCAATACACTTTATAATGATGTCCTGCTGCTTTCAATACACTTTATAATGATGTCCTGCTGCTTTCAATACACTTTATAATGATGTCCTGCTGCTTTCAATACACTTTATAATGATGTCCTGCTGCTTTCAATACACTTTATAATGATGTCCTGCTGCTTTCAATACACTTTATAATGATGTCCTGCTGCTTTCAATACACTTTATAATGATGTCCTGCTGCTTTCAATACACTTTATAATGATGTCCTGCTGCTTTCAATACACTTTATAATGATGTCCTGCTGCTTTCAATACACTTTATAATGATGTCCTGCTGCTTTCAATACACTTTATAATGATGTCCTGCTGCTTTCAATACACTTTATAATGATGTCCCTGCTGCTTTCAATACACTTTATAATGATGTCCTGCTGCTTTCAATACACTTTATAATGATGTCCTGCTGCTTTCAATACACTTTATAATGATGTCCTGCTGCTTTCAATACACTTTATAATGATGTCCTGCTGCTTTCAATACACTTTATAATGATGTCCTGCTGCTTTCAATACACTTTTGGAGCCTCTGTTTTCTTTCTCATTTGTTTTTCCTGTGTTCTATTCTCTCTCTCTCTCTTTCTCTCTGCTAGTGTAGACAGTTTCTGTGGAGTTTCAGACTGCCTGGTGAGGCTCAGAAGATCGATCGTATGATGGAGGCCTTCGCTTCGCGGTACTGCTCCTGCAACCCCGGTGTCTTCCAATCCACAGGTACACACACACACACACACACTTTGGACAGACCCTGTCATAAAGAGCAGCGCCAGACCACCCCTGCCTTAGATCAATGCGTCAGTTCGTGGAAAAGGAAGTCTTGAATTGCTATAACGATTAAAAACCCAAATACCGGTACACTCACATTTCTAGAATCACTCACTATCAGTCGGTACTTGAATCTCTGTCCGATGACTTAATGCACTTTGTTGCTGACAGACTTGCGGTTCATTGTTGCTGTGTCATCACTACTGGTATGGCTCCTCTAATAAGGACTTTGATCAATAACAGAGGGTCATTAGTGACTAGTGAGGCACGCTCAGGCCACACGTTGTCTCTGTAGAGAAATGTATTGTCTAGGACGTATATGATATTGTGTCATGTCAGCTCTATGTTCTATCTGCAGTGTTGTGTCCCCTGTCCCAGTAACCAGTGGTGGGTTGATGTGTGGTCTTGGCCTCATGAATATGGATGTGTTGCAGTGGTGACACGCTGACTTAGTTATAGCTGCTTCTGCTGCATCCCCCTGGGGACTGGTGCCCTGACACACACCAGGTTAAAACGGCCAGGGGTTATAGAACAGAGTGGGGTGGTGGGGGAAGTGGGTGGTAGAGTGATGATTGCAAAGTCATAGCGACACACACACACACACACTCAACCCCACACACACACACTTCATACCACCTATCCCTGCTATCCTCCCCAGACACATGTTATGTCCTGTCCTTCGCCATCATCATGTTGAATACCAGCCTCCACAACCCCAACGTCAGAGACAAGCCCCCCGTAGAGAGATTCATCTCCATGAACAGGGGCATCAACGAGGGAGGAGACCTGCCAGAGGACCTACTCAGGGTGAGAGTGTGTGTTTGGTGTGTGGAGTGGGGGGGTTGGATATGGTTGATGAGTGTGTGTTTGGTGTGTGGAGTGGGGGGGTTGGATATGGTTGATGAGTGTGTGTTTGGTGTGTGGTTGATGAGTGGGGGGGTTGGATATGGTTGATGAGTGTGTGTTTGGTGTGTGGAGTGGGGGGTTGATGAGTGTGTGTTTGGTGTGTGGAGTGGGGGGTTGGATATGGTTGATTAGTGTGTGTTTGGTGTGTAGTGGGGGGTTGGATATGGTTGATGAGTGTGTGTTTGGTGTGTGGAGTGGGGGGGGGGTTGGATATGGTTGATGAGTGTGTGTTTGTATGTGAGTGGGGGGTTGGATATGTTTGAGTGTGTGTTTGGTGTGTGGAGTGGGGGGAGGTTGGATATGGTTGATGAGAGTGTGTGGAGTGGGGGGGTTGGATATGGTTGATGAGTGTGTGTTTGGTGTGTGGAGTGGGGGGGGGGGGGGTTGGATATGGTTGATGAGTGTGTGTGAGTGGGGGGTTGGATATGGTTGATGAGTGTGTGTTTGGTGTGTGAAGTGGGGGGTGGGGGGTTGGATATGGTTGATGAGTGTGTGTGGAGTGGGGGGGGATGGATATGGTTGATGAGTGTGTGTTTGGTGTGTGGAGTGGGGGGAGGTTGGATATGGTTGATGAGTGTGTGGAGTGGGGGGGTTGGATATGGTTGATGAGTGTGTGTTTGGTGTGTGGAGTGGGGGGGTTGGATATGGTTGATGATAGTGGGGGGGGTTGATATGGTTGATGAGTGTGTGTTTGGTGTGTGGAGTGGGGGGGGTTGGATATGGTTGATGAGTGTGTGTGGAGTGGGGGGTTGATATGGTTGATGTGTGTTTGGTGTGTGGAGTGGGGGGGTTGGATATGGTTGATGAGTGTGTGTGGGGGGTGGATATGGTGATGAGTGGTGTTTGGTGTGTGGGGGGTTGGATATGGTTGATGAGTGTGTGGTGTGTGTTGATGAGGTGTGTGGAGTGGGGGGTTGGATATGGTTGATGAGTGTGTGTTTGGTGTGGAGTGGGGGGGGGGGGGATGAGTGGATGGAGTGGGGTGTTGGTGGTTGAGTGTGTGTGAGTGGGGGGGGGTTGATATGGTTTGAGTGTGTGTTTGGTGTGTGGAGTGGGGGGGGTTGGATATGGTTGATGAGTGTGTGTGGAGTGGGGGGGGTTGATATGGTTGATGAGTGTGTGTTTGGTGTGTGGAGGGGGGGGTTGGATATGGTTGATGAGTGTGTGTTTGTGTTTCTCCTACGTCACGTAGAAGCTCTCTTCTATCAAGGGTGATACTGTAGCAAAATGCTAGCTCATCTAATGTGCTGTTCTTTCAGGCCAGTAATGCTAATGATGAACATTATTATCTAACAAGCTCAGAGAGATAATCACACAGCCTTCAGCTCAACCGCAGTTCAAAGGGCACACACATAACACACATTCTTGCAGTTGGCTTGTTGTTCCTTTCTCTCCCAACAGTTCTCAAAGTTGTAACTCCGATTGTCAAAAGTGTCCCAAGTATTTAACACCCAGTTTCAGCCCCTATGAATGAGCACACCCTCCAACACTTTCCTTTTCTAACAAGTCCTTCATAGAATCTTGTTCTGTCATGTTTTATGCACTGTTGATTTAGTTATGGACTGGGATGGCTGTTAGAAGATGCAGGAAGTGGCTGTTCAAGTGGTAGGAGTTTAACACTAATGCTTTCACCGCCTTTTCCCCCATCACCATCTCTCTCTCTTTTTCTCTCTCTCTCTTTCTCTCCATCACTCCCTCCTCATCCCTCTCTCTCCTTCTCTCCATCACTCCCTCCTCATTCCTCTCTCTGCTTCTCTCCATCACTCCCTCCTCATTCCTCTCTCTGCTTCTCTCCATCACTCCCTCCTCATCCCTCTCTCTCCTTCTCTCCATCACTCCCTCCTCATCCCTCTCTCTGCTTCTCTCCATCACTCCCTCATCCCTCTCTCCATCACTCCCTCCTCATCCCTCTCTTTCCTTCTTTCCATCACTCCCTCCTCACCCCTCTCTCTCCTTCTCTCCATCACTCCCTCCTCATCCCTCTCTCTCCTCTCCAGAATCTCTATGAGAGCATTAAGAGTGAACCCTTTAAGATCCCAGAGGATGATGGGAACGACCTAACTCACACGTTCTTCAACCCAGACAGAGAGGGATGGCTGCTCAAACTGGGTTAGTAGAATGCAGTCCCTTACTAAGAATGCCTGCATCACACCCACCTCTCTGTTCCAATGGCTCCATTAGCATACTACTTACAATGAAGCAATGTATTGGAGATTCATTCTAAGTGCTATGCTATTGCTATGCACTGTTTTTGGTTCCTCTTACACCATTCTCTTGCTATGAACCAGTACATTGTTTCACTGGCTGACCCGTGCAGCTAAGATCCAGATAGACTGTAATGTTGCAGTCTCTCAAGCAATGTGTTTTGCTGTAGACTGTAATGTTGCAGTCTCTCAAGCAATGTGTTTTGCTGCATGACTCACGTCTTGTTGGTACAATATGAACAAGGTTCAGTGTTCAGGGTTCTCACACAGTGGGCTGTTATCTGTAGTGTTGTCTATTTTAAACCTCCAGATTCAAGGTTTACAGGATGTTGAAGATTCATGAATAAATATTTCACAATCTTTGGCCAGTTTAAAGGATATTCGAGCAGGATTTTATGTAAATGGTTGTATGTGAATGTTAAAGTTGAAAGAATCACCATGGTAAATCACCATGATAAGGTGCATTTGAGGTCAGAGGTGAGAACTGTTAGTTACATAACACTGTATGACCCAGAGACGGGTAGCAATGTCTCTCTACACACAGTCAAGCTGACCTGTTACCATGGTTGCAGTATTAATTGAGGGAGCGGTCATCATCATCTCTCCCACAATGCAGTGATCACAAAATAACCGGGGCTGTGGAACTGACGGGTGTCATAGCAACGCTCAAAGGCAATCATTTCATTTATTTATATTATACAGAGCTCTCACCTTCCTAAATATAGTAGTGCCGTTTCCCACATTTGAATCTCCTTATCACATTTTTCTCTATTGTTTCTCTCCCATGTTTTGAATGTTGTATTTGTTTACATGGGTTTTTGATTGTCATCCCTTCCTCCTCACCAACATTATCTTGGTGTGATCTCTTTAGAAATGTATTTGGGGTTTTCTGGTTGGTCGGCTGTAAGGTTGCATACACATTATTTTCTGTTGTGCTTATTCTCTCTGACCTCTCACCTCTGTCCCTAACCTCCATCTCTCTTTTCATTCCCTTCTCCCATTACCTCCATCTCAACCCACTTTTCATTTCCTGTTTTTATTGCGTCCTCCAGTCCCTGACATGGAGTGTTTTGGACAGGTCCCTGTTTCAACAGCCGTTGTAACGCTGCCATCCAACTGCCTTATTATGACTTGTTAGGGTTAAAGGTCAACTCAGTGCAGGTGGGCCAAGCCTTGTCTCACACACACACACACACACACACACACTGGCTCAGACATGCTGCACATTCCACTGGCTCTATGTAACGTCTCTGCAGTCTCATCAAACCCAGTATATATGTTTGCAAATAGTCCCAGTGTGCCTTAAGACCTGTGAATGATTATATTATAGTGCTTTCTCTCCCCAGGCAGTTTACAACTGGACTTTTCTCTGTAATAATTCTAATTTGGCCCAGTACAAATAAACCCTGAAGGCTAAATTAATTAGTCTCTTTTAGAGAGGATCACTCTGTACACTGTGGAAATTAAGAGAAAGGATTTTAAGCATTTTACCTCATGTAAATACGGCAGGCAAAACTCTCCAGAAAAGTCTATGAAAACAGTGTTTATATGATTAATGACTTTTTAGCATGAATTTATCGACTAAAAGACAGAAAGGAAATGAGAGATTCAATGAAATGAATAAGACCGAAGATGGTGCTAAAAACTCTCTGGTAGTACTTAGTGTGCGTTACAAACATGTGTTTTTCCATGGACACTACTGCCCTAAGGGATGGTCAGTGATGAGCCCTGTAGGAATGTTGGGACAAAGCTCTCCCACAAGAACGTTGTTAGGACAAATCCCACTCACACACACCCAGGAAACCACAGGATGCACAGTCAGCCTGCCACACCACATCCTATGACATGTCTCACCTGGAGGGCAAGAAAAACAACAAATGGAAAACAGGATCATTCCAGATATTCTCAGCTGTGGATTAATAACTATCAATTGTAGAAATATAATGGATAGAATGGAGGTGCAAAAGACAACCATCACTTTGAAAGGCTGGTCATGGCTCACATCAAAACCATTATCCCATCTCTGCGTCTGGAACCTGGACTTCCTGACGGGCCGCCCATCTGCCACGCTGATCCTCAACACAGGAGCCCCTCAGGGGTGCGTGCTCAGTCCCTTCCTGTACTCCCTGTTCACCCACGACTGCATGGCCAGGCACAACTCATTAAGTTTGCAGATGACACAACAGTGGTAGGCCTGATTAACGACGAGACAGCCTATAGGGAGGAGGTCAGAGATCTGGTCGTGTGGTGCCAGAATAACAACCTATCCCTAAACGTAACCAAGACTAAGGAGATGATTGTGGACTACAGGAAAAGGAGGCCCGAACACGCCCCCATTCTCACCGACGGGGCTGTATGAGCAGGATGAGAGCTTCAAGTTCCTTGGTGTCCACGTCACCAACAAACTAATATTGTCCAAGCACACCAAGACAGTCGTGAAGAGGGCACGACAAAGCCTATTCCCCCTCAGGAAACTAAAAAGATTTGGCATGGGTCCTCAGATCCTCAAAAGGTTCTACAGCTGCAACATCGAGAGCATGCTGACTGGTTGCATCACTGCCTGGTACGGCAATTGCTCTGCCTCCGACCGCAAGGCACTACAGAGGGTGGTGCGTACGGCCCAGTACATCACTGGGGCTAAGCTGCCTGCCATCCAGGACCTTTACACCAGGTGGCGTCAGAGGAAGGCCCTAAAAATGGTCAAATACCCCAGCCACCCCAGTCATAGACTGTTCTCTCTACTACCGCATGGCAAGCGGTACCGGAGTGGCAGGTCTAGGACAAAAAGGCTGCTCAACAGTTTTTACCCCCAAGCCATGAGATTCCTGAACAGGTAATCAAATGGCTACCCGGACTATTTGCATTGTGTTCCCCTCCCCACCCCTCTTTTACGCTGCTACTACTCTCTGTTTATCATATATGCATAGTTACATTAATGTACCTACTTCCCCCGGTGCCTGTACCCTCTACTTTATAGCTGCTACTGTTATAGCCTCTCTGTTTATCTGTTATATATGCTACTGTTATAGTCACTTTATAGCCTATACATTAATGTTATACATACTACTTCAATTGTATATAGCCTCCGACTAACCGTGTTATAGCCTGTACTGTTATAGCCTCGCTACTGTTATAGCCTGCTACTGTTATAGCCTCGCTACTGTTATAGCCTCGCTACTGTTATAGCCTCGCTACTGTTATAGCCTCGCTACTGTTATAGCCTCGCTACTGTTATAGCCTCGCTAATGTATATAACCTCGCTACTGTTATAGCCTCACTACTGTTAAAGCCTCACTACTGTATATAGCCTCGCTAATGTATATAGCCTCAAAATAGACTCGCTACTATATATAGCCTCGCTAGTGTTATAGCCTCGCTACTGTTATAGCCTCGCTACTGTTATAGCCTCGCTACTGTTATAGCCTTGCTACTGTTATAGCCACGCTACTGTTATAGCCACGCTACTGTTATAGCCTCGCTACTGTATATAGCCACGCTACTGTATATAGCCTCGCTAATGTATATAGCCTCGCTACTGTATATAGCCTCGCTAATGTATATAGCCTCGCTACTGTTATAGCCTCGCTACTGTTATACTGTACTGTATATAGCCTCGCTACTGTACTGTTATAGCCTCGCTGTATATTACTGTAATAGCCCCTAATGTTTGGCCCGACAGTAATGTATATAGGGGGATGGTAACTGAGACCCGCCCGACAGTCTAGGGGGATGGTAATGAGATAACTCATGCAAATTATTATTGTGACAAAGTAAAAGTGTGAACGAAATAACCACGACAACAGAAATCTACCGTCAAACTCCAGGTTTATTTATAAACACACGGTAATGGGGGGAGCAGGAAAAGGGGCTGAGCTGGACCCAAGAAAAGAAACAATAAGTATTCAAAAACACCCCTAAGCTAGACTAGCCTACTTTAACAACAGCTAACTAACTAACCAAAAATACAGTGGGTGGTCCGCCCAGTTCTAACTAGTGTATTTAACAAAGTTCACCTACGGGTAGTGTATGCCCATGGGCGACTTGTCTTGGTTTCCCCCTTTTCCCACCAGCAACAAACAAACACCATAACCAAAAACAATACTCACAGGTGATGACAAAGTGCTATGAGGTGCTTAAACAAAAGAGAGGTTAAGACACAAAGCGAGAGTGAAACACAGAGACCTACAGACATGGCATTTACAGAGAGATTGCTCTAGAGATTGAGCTAGAGATTGAGCTCTAGAGCAAACAAATGATGGGGTTTTTAAACCATGGGGAAGGAACTGTGATAGGATAGGAAATAGGAGGAGGTGTGTCTTCTGATTGATGATTGATTGTTGACTGATTGGGGAGTGATGATTTTCACCTGTGAGGGGAGAAGGAGAGAAAACAAACACACACACAGGACACACACACACACAGGATAACTGTATCCGTAACACTCGCTAATGTATGTAGCCTCGCTACTGTTATAGCCTCGCTACTGTATATAGCCTCGCTACTGTATATAGCCTCGCTACTGTATATAGCCTCGCTAGCCTCGCTACTGTATATAGCCTCGCTAATGTATATAGCCTCGCTAATGTATATAGCCTCGCTACTGTTATAGCCTCACTACTGTTATAGCCTCACTACTGTTATAGCCTCGCTACTGTATATAGCCTCTCTACTGTTATAGCCTCGCTACTGTTATAGCCTCGCTACTGTATATAGCCTCGCTACTGTATATAGCCTCGCTACTGTATATAGCCTCGCTACTGTTACAGCCTCGCTACTGTATATAGCCTCGCTACTGTATATAGCCTCACTACTGTATATAGCCTCGCTACTGTTATAGCCTCGCTACTGTATATAGCCTCGCTACTGTTATAGCCTCGCTACTGTATATAGCCCTCGCTACTGTATATAGCCTCGCTACTGTATATAGCCTCGCTACTGTTATAGCCTCGCTACTGTATATAGCCTCGCTACTGTTATAGCCTCACTACTGTTATAGCCTCGCTACTGTATATAGCCTCGCTACTGTATATAGCCTCTCTACTGTTATAGCCTCGCTACTGTTATAGCCTCGCTACTGTATATAGCCTCGCTACTGTATATAGCCTCGCTACTGTTACAGCCTCGCTACTGTATATAGCCTCGCTACTGTATATAGCCTCACTACTGTATATAGCCTCGCTACTGTATATAGCCTCGCTACTGTTATAGCCTCGCTACTGTATATAGCCTCGCTACTGTATATAGCCCTCGCTACTGTATATAGCCTCGCTACTGTATATAGCCTCGCTACTGTTATAGCCTCGCTACTGTTATAGCCTCGCTACTGTTATAGCCTCGCTACTGTTATAGCCTCGCTACTGTATATAGCCTCGCTACTGTATATAGCCTCGCTACTGTATATAGCCTCGCTAGCCTCGCTACTGTATATAGCCTCGCTAATGTATATAGCCTCGCTAATGTATATAGCCTCGCTACTGTTATAGCCTCACTACTGTTATAGCCTCGCTACTGTATATAGCCTCGCTACTGTATATAGCCTCGCTACTGTTATAGCCTCGCTACTGTTATAGCCTCTACTGTATATAGCTACTGTTATAGCCTGTATATAGCCTCGCTACTGTATATAGCCTGTATATCGCTACTGTTACAGCCTCGCTACTGTATATAGCCTCGCTACTGTATATAGCCTCACTACTGTATATAGCCTATAGCTACTACTGTATATAGCCTCGCTACTGTTATAGCCTCGCTACTGTTATAGCCTCGCTACTGTATATAGCCTCGCTACTGTATATAGCCTCGCTACTGTATATAGCCTCGCTACTGTATATAGCCTCGCTACTGTATATAGCCTCGCTACTGTTATAGCCTCGCTACTGTATATAGCCTCGCTACTGTTATAGCCTCGCTACTGTATATAGCCTCGCTACTGTTATAGCCTCGCTACTGTATATAGCCTCGCTACTGTATATAGCCTCGCTACTGTATATAGCCTCGCTACTGTTATAGCCTCGCTACTGTTATAGCCTCGCTACTGTATATAGCCTCGCTACTGTATATAGCCTACTGTATATAGCCTGTTATAGCCTCGCTACTGTATATAGCCTCGCTACTGTATATAGCCTCGCTACTGTATATAGCCTCGCTACTGTATATAGCCTCGCTACTGTATATAGCCTCGCTACTGTATATAGCCTCGCTACTGTATATAGCCTCGCTACTGTATATAGCCTCGCTACTGTATATAGCCTCGCTACTCACTGTTATTTTTGCTACTGTATATAGCCTACCTTTTTTTGCTGTTACTGTATTTATAGCCTCGCTACTGTTATAGCCTCGCTACTGTTATTCAGCATCTCACTGTAAGTTCTACTGTTATTTTTCACTGTCTTTTTTACCTGTTGTTTTTATTTCTTTAGTTTACCTGTTGTTAAGCATTTCACTGTAAGTTCTACACCTGTTGTATTCAGCATTTCACTGTAAGTTCTACACCTGTTGTATTCAGCATTTCACTGTAAGTTCTACACCTGTTGTATTCAGCATTTCACTGTAAGTTCTACACCTGTTGTATTCAGCATTTCACTGTAAGTTCTACACCTGTTGTATTCAGCATTTCACTGTAAGTTCTACACCTGTTGTATTCAGCATTTCACTGTAAGTTCTACACCTGTTGTATTCAGCATTTCACTGTAAGTTCTACACCTGTTGTATTCAGCATTTCACTGTAAGTTCTACACCTGTTGTATTCAGCATTTCACTGTAAGTTCTACACCTGTTGTATTCAGCATTTCACTGTAAGTTCTACACCTGTTGTATTCAGCATTTCACTGTAAGTTCTACACCTGTTGTATTCGGCACACGTGACAAATAAACTTTGATCTGATTTGTAACTCAAAAGTATAAAATTGGATCAGGGCTTACTTTTCTCTTTATATATCTGTCTATTTCTACGCTTTTTGTGTGGCATGTACAAGTTTACCCAACTAATACACAGAAAATCGGCATAGCGCTGAAATGTGACTGTGTGGAAAGAAAAACAGACATTTGAAAGTCTTGAATGCCGCTCCACTCATAAACAGCTGTATTTAGTATCGTTTTATGTGAATACCACTGCTAGTGCGTGTGTGTGTGTGTGTGTGTGTGTGTGTGTGTGTGAGAGAGAGAGAGAGAGTATTTATTCCTGTCTTCCAACAGGGAAGTCTTCTCAGCATCCCTGCCTTGCATCTCTGTGTGTTTCATTTCAGCTGAACGCTGCACTGTATTGGGCTGTAGTTGCCTGAGGGGGAACACTGTTAAAAACTATTTCAACTGTGTGTTGCCTCCCCTCTATACCCCTCAGCTTTGGTATACCCATGCTACAAAACTCTTTGCTTGGGGGTTTGGTGTGTGTGTGCATTTGTGCTTACAAATGCGTTTGTGTGCGTGTGTGTTATTCCTCCAAGGGTGCTTTAGATGCCAAGTTAGGTTCATATCAAGTGTGGTGTGTACCTTTCCTTCTTCTGGAGAGCCAATAGCATTTTATTCCGTTGCCTTTAAAAAATGAATGAGCAAAGTTAGCAATAATTCAGGAGTTGTGTGAGTGATCATTTAATCATTGAATATTCTCTATGCAGTAATTGGAAGACATGGTTTAACCAATCACGTTGCTGAACAAATTCCGTGATGGAATTGCATCACCTCTCAATCAGTGGTGCCAAGTACCAACAGCAGAGTTCATTGGCTTTGATCTTTCAGTGTCTTAGGTCCACAGGAGGAGGATGGGGTGTTTGAGAGGAAGTGTAAGGTCTCTCTCTCTCTTCTCTCTCTCTCTCTTTCTCACTCATATTCTATTTCTCCTGTGCCATTGGTATACATGCTTTACGTACAGTATATAGATTTTCTGCCATTGTTTGAGACAAATCTCTCATCAACTTTATTTATTTATCTTGGCTGATTTATAACACTAGAGCTGTCATGTTATTGTGGTCAAGGCGGCCATTACTTTGCCTACTTTCCAGCTCTGGTCTTGTTGGAGTGCCTTCCTCCTGTTGTTCCTACTGTGAGGAGTATGGTGGAGGTTGTCAGTCTGTCACTAATTCCATTGTGTCATCACTTCCTGTTTCCCCTTCCTATTTCCTGTCTCAGGGGGAAGAGTGAAGACCTGGAAGAGAAGGTGGTTCATTCTGACAGACAACTGCCTGTACTACTTTGAGTACACAACAGTAAGTGGGTGTGTGTGTGCGAGTGCAGTATTGTAGGCAAGTACGCTGCCTGTGTGTTTGTACAGGCGTTTATATGTGGTAGTATAACTGGAAGCTTTTTATCAAAGCATTTGCCTCTCTATCCAGAGAGCTGCTTTATCAGCAGTCTGTCCTCTACCCTTGTATTATCCTAGAGGATCATATCATTATCTCTCTGTCCTCCAGACTGTCTGCCTGCCAGACACTAACATCATTAGTTATATTAGAGAGAGCAGAGCAGAGGGGAATGAAGGTTGTTTTCCAGTCTATGAAACAATGTCACAGATCATGTCTTGTTCTCTCTCTTCTCCAGGATAAGGAGCCTCGTGGGATCATCCCCTTAGAGAACCTCAGTATCAGAGAGGTAGAGGAACCCAGGAAACCAGTGAGTGCTTCATGATACTGCATCACATCCCTTCTGAAACCTTATTATGTCACTATTATATTAGGTGGTACTGGTAGTCAACCTCATCCACAAGGTTCCACTCACCCAGTGGAGAAGCCCAACTCATGATATCACCAGGGGTCAAAAGTCAACATAGTTTTCCATATTTCTAGCCATGTATTTGACCTGGAATATGTAACCTAGTTGAGGATAGGGTCTCTAATTGTTGGGCAATACAACCACCCTTTCACCTCCACCTAGTTGGGATTATGCTACAATGCTAGTACCCACTCAACTCAACCATCTCCTCACCCATCAGAACTGATTGCTGGGGAAAGACACTAGGGTTTCCTAAAGTGTTGGACCACCCTTTCACCACTACCTTGCACCCCCCAGAACTGCTTCGAGCTCTACAACCCCAACCACAAGGGTTCGGTGATCAAGGCGTGTAAGACGGAGGCGGACGGCCGGGTCGTCGAGGGCAACCACACGGTGTACAGGATATCGGCGCCCACGACTGAGGAGAAGGAGGAGTGGATCAAGTCCATCAAGTAAGATTCCTGAGCGCCACATTTATTATTTAGGCTGCAAGGCTAGTTAGCTTCCTGGAACTACCCACCACATTCACAATCTAGGCTACAATGGTATTTAGCTTCCCTCCACTCCCCACCACATTTACTATTTAGGCTGCAAGGCTAGTTAGCTTCCTGGAACTACCCACCACATTTACAATCTAGGCTACAATGCTAGTTAGCTTCCCTACTATTTAGGCTGCAATGCTCGTTGGCTTCCCTCCACTCCCCACCACATTTACTATGTAGGCTACAACGCTAGTTAGCTTCCCTCCACTCCCCACCACATTTACTATTTAGGCTACAATGCTAGTTAGCTTCCCTCCACTCCCCACCACATTTACTATTTAGGCTGCAAGGCTAGTTAGCTTCCTGGAACTATCCACCACATTTACTATGTAGGCTACAATGCTAGTTAGCTTCCCTCCACTCCCCACCACATTTACTATTTAGGCTACAATGCTAGTTAGCTTCCCTCCACTCCCCACCACATTTACTATTTAGGCTGCAAGGCTAGTTAGCTTCCTGGAACTACCCACCACATTCACAATCTAGGCTACAATGCTAGTTAGCTTCCCTCCACTCCCCACCACATTTACTATTTAGGCTACAATGCTAGTTAGCTTCCCTCCACTCCCCACCACATTTACTATTTAGGCTGCAAGGCTAGTTAGCTTCCTGGAACTACCCACCACATTCACAATCTAGGCTACAATGCTAGTTAGCTTCCCTCCACTCCCCACCACATTTACTATTTAGGCTGCAATGCTCGTTAGCTTCCCTCCACTCCCCACCACATTTACTATGTAGGCAAAACTGGGCTAAAGCCCCAGCGCTTCCCCCCTGTTGCCACAGAGGCTAACCATTACCATGCAGTGTGTGTGTTATCTTCTCCAGAGGGAGTCAATAAGGATTTAGCCAAGATAAAAGGCTTTTATGTCAATCACATTTCCTCAGTAAAATAGGGATGGTCGTATAGTCACGCTCCTTATCCTCTTATCTTTAATCGCGATTTAGGACAGTCTTTAAACAAACAGTTAAGACTACTTTTAGGGGACCATCTGTGTGAGTTTGGAAAATTCTGAACTGGGCTATGAAGCTCTTATGTAACTGTATGAAATACATGTTATGTAGGCTAACTCAATATATTTGCTATACTGTAGCTCCATTGTAATAAGTCAATATTTGCTATCACATTCATATCCATTTCAATGTGTCGCAATGTCTTTTTCATGGATATACTTCATCCTATTACATTCTCTGTTTAATTTATTTCCAGAAAGAAAGGCGCCCCGGGGTTTCTTCTTTTGTTTTTCTGAAATTAGGTTGCGGTAAATAACCAAAAGCTAAAAAAAAAAGGAGAGGAATTGTTGCCATAGCTCAGAGACATAGTCGTATATGGGGGACAATGTAAAGGGAGTAAGAGAGAGAGAATCCGCAGTGGGGGGTTGAGCCGGTTTTGGCTTTGTGCTGGTGCTAACAGGATTTTACACCCGTGAAACTGAAACTGCGCTCTGTGCCGGAGCCAGAATGGCTCTGTGACTCACTTCGCTTTGTACCGAGTGTCTTCTCTCCCAGAAAAAGAGAGCTGGAGTGTCGATAATTTAGAGCACTATTGTTTGCCCTGCACTCCAACCTATAAACTTGGAAAACTGCAGAGAGGAGAGAGTGCTAGAATGAGAACACTTGGAAGGGTTCTAGAACAGGGAATCAGGGAACGACATTCTACAGAATCTCTGAAAGAGATGGAACCGGAGTGCTGAGGAAAATAAGAAAAAAGGGGGTGGGTAGGTTTTCTTCAGAAACCATGGAAACAAAACTAGGTCACCGAACAAACTTTTTTATTTTTTTCATCTAGTTAGTTAAGGCAGGGGTTAGTAGAAATGTGGCCACATTTCCATATCAAAGATGCTCAAGTTTCCCCCTGGCGTATTATTATTATTATATATTTGTTTTGATTGGCTGTTCCAGGGCGAGCATCAGCAGGGATCCCTTCTATGATATGTTGGCCACCAGGAAAAGACGGATTGCCAACAAGAAGTGAGCAGGGACACCCCAAACTGGGACACCCCTCATCCCAGGACACCCCTCATCCCAGGACATCCCAAACTGGGACACCCCAAACCCCCCTTCCTCAGCCCACCAATCCTCTTCCCCAGACAGACCTTACTCATGAAGTTAAACACCCCTTCCACACTCCTCCCCCCTCCACCCTCACCCATCAATCCCTCCCTCCACTCCCATGGACAGACTCCACTCATGAAATTCCCTCCCTACTATCCCTCTCCCCCTGGACCCCCAGAGCCCAACTTGTCACTAGAGAGATGATGGCCAACCAAAGATAGCCATCTGACCCTTCAGACCCTGATAGAACTCGCACCCAGTCTTGAAGACAACGAGGACAGTCTCCGGTCTTGAAGACAACCCCCGTCCCCATTCTGGACACTACCCCAGCCCTGGCTGCAGTACCAGGGGTTGGAGTTACAGGGACATGACGTCCCAGGACTAAAGCAGAGGACCAACACAGGGAGACATCCCTCTATAGGACCAGTGTGGTTCAGCCACACTACAGATTACCGAGTGAAGCCAGTGGGATGTATTAACATGTATTAACACACATTCTCTCTCTCTCTCTCTCTGTCTCTCTCATCTCTTTACTCCCCCACACTGCCCTCCTGTGTTCCCCACATTCGTTCTGATTACGTCCATGTGTTTCTAGCAGGGGTTGGAGCAGAAATTATTTCCCAATCGTTCCATTCCGAGCAGAAACCCTATTTTTTTCATTCCGTTACAGTGTTCCGACCAGAAAATACAGTTCTGAACCAGTTCCAACCATCAAAAAGTAACAGCTTATATATATCCTTTTCATAAAATGTTTAACCTGTGAAATCAACATATGCATTTAGCAAATTTTTACTCCAACAATTTTTACTCCACCAATTAGTGCCGATAGAGCAGCTTGCTATGGAACGGGTTAGATTGTTGTTTACATTTCTATTTGGTCACATAAGTGCAGGTGTGAGATGTGACTGAAATGTAATGGGTGGGGCAAGAATGAGAGAGAGAGAGAGAGGGGGCTTGGCTTGAAGCTCTAAACATCATAACAGGTCTTAAATTAGAATGAGTGTAGGGTATTACTAGCCTTATACACCGAATTACAGAATATTATATACTAGAATTTATATTTATTTATTTTTGGAACTCAAAAGAACATTGGTTCTCAAGATTTGAAAATAACAGTTATGTCCCGGAACACTAGGGATCACTTTTGTACATGGTTCTGTTTCTGTTCCTCAAAACATGTATTTATTTTTCTGTTCTGTTCCCTGAACTGGTTCCAACCCCTGCTTTCTAGGTCTTCTGCATTTGGGTGACTTGAAAAGCAAAACTGCAATTTTTCACATACACATGCATGTATGTCTGTTTATAGATATACCATAAAGTGCATTTAGAAGTGGGTGTGCTAACTTGTGTGTGTATCTACACAGTATATATGCATGTATGTATGTAAACACAGTAGTGCGCAAGCCAAGAGCAGACATTAAACACAACGACTGTCTTAATGTCATCTCTGACATCCATTATACAGAAAGGTTTGTGTGTGATCATTTATGAAGATGGTAGAAAAACCGAGTTCCTCTTGTGAATGTTCAGGTGGATGGAGAGACATGGCAGAAAGAGGAGAGTGAGAGATGGAGTGAGTGTATCAGAGAGGGAGGGAGAGAAAGTTCCAGGGCTGCAGTAACCGTACATGAACATGTGACCTGACCAGGAACAAATCTGGGCCTTACACTCCTGGCCCTAAACATAAACCATGTAATCATCCCACTATGGTGCTCAACTCTTTTTCCCAGGTGCCATTGCAGCAGTTCTGCTGCAACCTCAGAATACAACGCTAGGTTAGTGCTGAAATTAGGAAGACAAAATCTAGAAAAACTACAACATTAAAGTCTTGAGTCAGCTGGACTGATTCCAAACATTGTGCGGACCACAGAATATTAAAATGTGCATACTTTTAACTTTGTTTGTGAATTATAGGGGTGGTTACATGGACCTATATTTAGCCTACGATTGGAGTTACTCCATTTTCAATGGCGTGTCTGCAATGCAATTGAACGTCCTTTTAAAATGTGTTGTAGTCTAAGAGAATGCTTGAATATGGGTTTGTGAAACAGCCCAATAAGGGTACCAGTCATTTGAAGCTTTTCTTTCAGTGTCTCGAGGTCCAACAGAGCCAGTGAGGGGCGATGCATTGATGTGACCCATATGCTTTTCATTTGTAACCTAAGATCCTTGCTTGCTTTTTGTGTTCCCCTTACAAAATATAATCTATTATCTTGTTTGTATTTATTTTCTTTGTCAAATGGTTCCATTCTGTCCGTAAGCGTTAACTAAAGACTTAAGTTATGTATATGTAAATAATGTAGAGGTTTTATGGGTCTCCTTTTTGTTGTTGTATGAATACTCTGAAACATGTTACACCTACTGGTTGTACTTTGCATCAGGTCAGTTTGAGGTCTTCTGTACACAAGTCAAAAATATGATCATAAACAAATACTATATAACGTGATGTCAGGAATGATGATAAGGCAGATGTTGAGGATGAATAGGATATGGGTGGCAGTAATATTGATGGTGATGATGATAAGGCAGATGTTGAGGATAAATAGGATATGGGTGGCAGTAATATTGATGGTGATGATGATAAGGCAGATGTTGAGGATAAATAGGATATGGGTGGCAGTAATATTGATGGTGATGATGATAAGGCAGATGTTGAGGATAAATAGGATATGGGTGGCAGTAATATTGATGATGATGAAAATGATGATGTCCGAACTATAATGCTGACTGATGAAGTTGAATCCAGTAGTTTTTCTATGTGTTTGTAAGATATGACCCCTGATCTCAGGGCAGAATATGACCTACTACTGCCCATTGTGTGGGGCTATAGCTAAATGAACTTTTATATCTCTGTAAAAGCTATTGGTCACATTGTACATTACGTGGAAAGCTACATAAAGTATACAAAGACTACATCCGTTGGACAACGCATTTATTGATTATTTATTGAGCTTGACCTACATATTTGCATATGCAATTAATCATCCAGTTTATCAGTAGATAATATGCTGAAATGTATATTTTATTAAACTTAGTAGGTCATGGATCAAAGGTTAAGTTCTTAATTTATGTTAATCATCTAAGTACCAACTGTCATGGGTAGTAATTATTTAAATAGACTTTAGATACAATATTTGCCTGTTTTTTATATGGTGGAAAAGCAGTAGAAAATAAAATGTAACTGGAAAAAAACCATGTCCTGAACAGCAACCAACCAACTGACCTCCAGCCCATGTCTATGAACATTCTTATTAGTGTAGAGACAGATGGTCAATATGGAGTGGTGGGACAAGACTACAGTGTGAGAAACCCTTTACTGATGGTTAAAGTCTATGTGAAACCCTTTACTGATGGTTAAAGTCTATGTGAAACCCTTTACTGATGGTTAAAGTCTATGTGAAACCCTTTACTGATGGTTAAAGTCTATGTGAAACCCTTTACTGATGGTTAAAGTCTATGAGAAACCCTTTACTGATGGTTAAAGTCTATGAGAAACCCTTTACTGATGGTTAAAGTCTGAGAAACCCTTTACTGATGGTTAAAACCCTTTACTGATGGTTAAAGTCTATGAGAAACCCTTTACTGATGGTTAAAGTCTGAGAAACCCTTTACTGATGGAAACCCTTTACTGATGGTTAAAGTCTATGTGAAACCCTTTACTGATGGTTAAAGTCTATGAGAAACCCTTTACTGATGGTTAAAGTCTATGTGAAACCCTTTACTGATGGTTAAAGTCTATGAGAAACCCTTTACTGATGGTTAAAGTCTATGAGAAACCCTTTACTGATGGTTAAAATCTACCCCTTCATTGATCAGCAAACAGACATAGATCAGGTCAGAGTAATATGAGTTCCCCCCTTAATTGGCCAATAAATAGATACAGTGTCTAGATAAGGTGTGAAAATAAATCATTTGAAAGAGGGGGACCGAGTTCTTAGGTAACATAGTGGGCAGATGGGTGTTTAAGTCCTGATTCTATACACTTCTGACCTGAAGGGATTTCTGTCTGCTTTATAGTGTAAGTGATGCAACACTGACTCCCAGTGTATTGATGTGACATTACAATACATGGAAGCAAAATTGAACTCCAATCCATTAACCGGTGTTATGATACCGATGGTTTGTTGAGACTGATGGTTTATACGGTTGTGGCTACCATTACAGCGCCATCTAGTTGTCACGTTAGGGATAGCAGTTGTTGACAACTATCATTTTAGCTAAGCCCTAACTAACCCTTTCCTACCCTTCATTAATTCTCCTATCCTGCTCTGTTAGTTCTCAAACCATCAATATCTTGAAACTGTAGTTAATTAATGAAATTGCATTCCATCCACAGGCAATGTCATAAAAAGATTTCGCAAAGTCTATTTATTTCCCACATTTAGATATTCTCCAGATATTGTACAGTACAGTTAGTATGCAACAGTTGCTATGCCGACGGCATGAAGCTGACACTCAGAATGAATCATTTTAAGCAGCGACTACACATTTGACTTGTTTTACAATGGTTCGCTATATTCATACAATGTACAACAGTTATCCATATGCATGTATAAACAATCTGTCTAAGAGTAAATACCAATCGCTTTTCAAATCATTCATTTTTACATGATACATAAACAAAGCAGAGATTCCATAACATGAAAACGTCATGTTGGCAGATCCGTGAGCCAGCAGGGACACATCAATTCAAAAACTCCAACATGAAGCAAACTACACAATTGAACATATCACACGTTTAAAGGTGCAATCTGCAGTTGTTTCATCCATTTTTGGACCTCTTAAGAATATGATGTTATAATATTACAAATGCCTCGTGCTTAATTCAACTGTCGTAACCATCAGAAACCAAAATAAAAGTAAACAAACACTATATACCTTCAAAACATGGTAACAATAATTTAGATATCATGGATGGCCAGTCCTTGCATCCATAGCTCTGTCTATGAATTTGAGAGTGGTTACATTTCTCTAGCCCCATTCGTCAGCTTTTTACTGAAATGGGATGGGAGTTCACTTTGTTATTGTTTCAACTGCTGATTACAGCTTTAACACAGTGACATGTATTGTTCCCGTTCAAACATTTGTGTAAATGTTAGTTTGGTCCTCGTCAAGTTAACTAACCAGTGGCAGTAAGTATCCAGATATAATAGAAAATATGTGAGAAGTGAATACTCCTGAAAAAACTATGCACTTTGCTGCCATCTGTAGGTAAGATGTGGCACAGCGGCATCAACTGTTGCCTCAGCAGCAAACATGGCTGGTAGACGTTTTCAAACAAGGTCCAGGGCACAGCATCACAATGGGAACGAACAACAACAAAATAAAGAGACAGAGGCTTCCCTGTATATCTACTGGGACTGATCTCCCAGTAAACTATGCAGGCGGGAGGTTCTATCCACACCCAGCAACTTCCCAGCAACCCTCCACAGATTCCAGATAACTTTAAAAAGAAAGCTGATCTTAGATCAGTATCGAAAAGCAACATCACCTATGACTTCTCACCCTTGACCTTGGCGACCTGCCCTGACCTGATGACCCATTCAGCAGGGTGAGGAGGAGACCTGGTCGTAGTCGGGGCACTTGAGCAGGGCCGGGTAGCTGGTGCTCATCTGGAGTGAGGTTTCACTGGAGATGTCCGAGGGGCTGCGTCCGCGTGCCCAGGTCTCCGGGTGCAGGAACTGACCGGAGTGGTCAGAGCAGTTACTGAGGCGTGGCCGGTAGAAGCCGGGGTGGTGGCGCTGGTACATTTCCTCGGCTGTGTAGCGCTTCATGAACAGGTAGACGGACATGACGCCCGCACTCTGGGAGAGAGAGAGAGAGAGAGAGAGACGGACAGAAAGAGAGAGAGAGACGGACAGACGGACCGAAAGAGGGACAGAAAGAGAGAGAGAGACGGATCGAAAGAGGGACAGAAAGAGAGAGAGAGACGGACCGAAAGAGGGACAGAAAGAGAGACAGACGGACAGCCAGACAGACAGACGATACAGGTTAGAAGACACTGCACTCTGTAGTATAGAGAGCCAGAAGACCCAGAAGAGAGGGTACCACACCAGCAGACGACAGGTAAACTAGTGTTCAGAGCGTTGGGCCGTAACCGTAAGGTTGCTGGTTCGAATACCCGAGCCTACAAGGTGAAATGCAAGGCACTTGACTAATTTGCTCCAGGGGTGCTCTACTACTCTGGCTGTAGTATTTCACCTCACCTATCCAGTGTGTGACAATAAAAAAAAAACATGTTCTTTGGTAGTGAACTATCATACAATGTAGATTTCTTCTACAACAAATCTACCTCAGTGAGTGCATGTTTCTTCTTTTTTCTCATCTTATTCAACTGTCACCATGGACTTGCAACAAAGATAGCTCAGATGTGCGAGTGCCTTTTGAATTTTGAAGTACCTCAGTGAGCAGAAAGGAGATGGCAGCGAAGGCGAAGGACCAGCCGTACCGGTAGCTGAAGTAGGACTCACTGCTCTTAGTCCTGTTCAACATCTCGTCATTAATACTGGATATATACAACACGAGACCTACCACCAGAGCCAGACCTGACCGAAAGAGAGGGAAGAGGAGGGGGAGATAACAGAAAGAGAGGGAAGAGGAGGGGGAGATAACAGAAAGAGAGGGAAGAGAAGGGGGAGATAACAGAAAGAGAGGGAAGAGGAGGGGAGATAACAGAAAGAGAGGGAAGAGGAGGGGGAGATAACAGAACGAGAGGGAAGATAAGGGGGAGATAACAGAAAGAGAGGGAAGAGGAGGGGGAGATAACAGGAAGAGAAGGGGGAGATAACAGAAAGAGAGGGAAGAGGAGGGGGAGAGAACAGAAAGAGAGGGAAGAGGCGGGGGAGATAACAGGAAGAGAAGGGGGAGATAACAGAAAGAGAGGGAAGAGGAGGGGGAGATAACAGAAGGAGAGAGAGAGAGAGGGGGGAAGACAAACGAGAGATTAAACAAACCTTCAAAGCCTGAACATCAGTCAGAGAAAGAAAAAGACAGACAGAGAAGACAGATAGTGATTGTGTTAAAGCGAGATAGACACCGTCACATTCTGTAGCTGAAGCAGAGACCGCAGAAAACAAGGAGAAGTAGGGAAGAAGAGGAGAAAGAAAAGGAGGTGAGGAGGAAGAGAGGGAAGATTAGAAGAGTACCTGAAAGGATGAAGAAGATTCCGGAGACAAAGGCCAGGATGGTGCGATGAGGTCGGACGTGTCCGATGTTGTTTAGCACAAAGCCGATGAACATGAAGAACAGACTGACCAGAGGAAACGGAGTGGCTGAACGAATCATCTCTGAGAGAGAGAGAGAGAGAGAGAGAGAGAGAGAGAGAGAGAGAGCATCATAGAGAAAGACAGATAACTATACAGAAACAGAATTTAACAGACACATATAGCTATGCTCATCTACAAACTCTTATACTCTACTTTCATCTCAAACTCTGAACATAGAAGGTCCAAACAATCTTCCTGTCTAGCAGAGACCTTTCAACAGGCATCAACCAAAACCTAATGAGGCTGGGACTTTAGAGAAAGTCAAACTCCCCTCAGTGTGACTCCTCAGAGTTATTACCTAATAAGTATTCTGAAGCAGAGAGGAGTCAGCAGGGTGGAGACCCAGAGATGCTGGGAGTTCTGATGACTCATTTTATTCTGTATGGGCAGACTGGGCTCGGGGCAATTGGAAAGAGACTTGAATAGTAAAGAGGTAGTCATTCAGACACGCTAGGAGGAGGAAAACTAATTTCAATAAAACTGCATTGTATTATTATTTTTAAGCATTAGAGCCTTAATTGGTGATGTGAAAGCTGAAATACTGGTGATAAAGAAGCACCATTTTACACGTTTCTTGCCACCCAAGAGGGAATATATTATCTCTCGCATTCAGCCTGTTCTTCCATTTCTTCCCTTTAGAACGCTGGTTACAAGCCAGACTGATATTATCATTACCACTCCATTCATCGACAGGAACTCAGAAAACCTCAGTAACAGTTCTTCCAATGCACATACAGCTTCTTAATTGCACAGTGCACTGCTCCCTCTCACAGCTTCAGCTATTCAGGCAGAAAGACTGTTCAGCTAAGTAACCAGAAGAGGGTGCCATATGTTGATACATTGTGTCACTTGTCCTTATTTGTCCTGAATGCATTGGCAGTATTCCAACCACCCACTCACTCTGACCACAAAGAGTGCTTCATCTACTCACACACAGACAGGGTCTATTCAATCAAACACTGTACATCGAGAAGAGAGACCCTTTAGAGCAGATGGCCTAAAAGTTGATATTCATTATTATTGTTTCTCGAGCATATTGTTCAATTATGTATACAATGCCTTGGCAACAGAGGCAACCACACAATAAAGATTGAGAGAGCGAGCGAGAGAGAGACAGGAAAATGAGAGAAATATAACTTACTAAGTACACTGACTGTGGACTCAGAGGTGAGCTGTAAGTTCATGGGCATGATGTACTCGATGGTGAAACAGCGACCTGCCTCTTCACCTGGAAGAGAAGAAGAGAGGGATTATAGAGAGCCTATACAGAGGTTGTAGAGATTATGATTTAACCTTTATTTTGACAGGGAGACATGCTGACAGAAAGACATGCTGAGACTTTCCATAGAGGGGTCATAAACTGTAGGCCGAACCGTTCAGACGCAACAGACGATTTTGTGAGAAGACCGATTTCCAGGTCTGACAAACACCGCTCTAGCTCGGGCACCTTTCATCGCTAATGTCTTCTGGTCTGACGAACACCGCTCTAGCTCGGGCACCTTTCATCGCTAATGTCTTCTGGTCTGACAAACACCGCTCTAGCTCGGTCACCTTTCATCGCTAATGTCTTCTGGTCTGACGAACACCGCTCTAGCTCGGTCACCTTTCATCGCTAATGTCTTCTGGTCTGACGAACACCGCTCTAGCTCTGTCACCTTTCATCACTAATGTCTTCTGGTCTGACGAACACCGCTCTAGCTCTGTCACCTTTCATCGCTAATGTCTTCTGGTCTGACGAACACCGCTCTAGCTCTGTCACCTTTCATCGCTAATGTCTTCTGGTCTGACGAACACCGCTCTAGCTCTGTCACCTTTCATCGCTAATGTCTTCTGGTCTGACGAACACCGCTCTAGCTCTGTCACCTTTCATCGCTAATGTCTTCTGGTCTGACAAACACCGCTCTAGCTCGGTCACCTTTCATCGCTAATGTCTTCTGGTCTGACAAACACCGCTCTAGCTCGGTCACCTTTCATCGCTAATGCGGAAATGCAACATTCTCCCTCTTATTCCCCAAAAACAACCAGACAGTGAGAAAGAAGATCTAGATCCTAAAAATGCTCTTCGGCTGTCCCCATAAGAGAACCCTTTGAGAAACCCTTTTTGGTTCCAGGTAAAACCCCTTTGAGTTCCATGTAAATCCCTTTCCACAGAGGGTTCTACATGGAACCCAAAATAGTTCTACCTGGAACCATAAAGGGTTCTACCTGGAACCAAAAAAGGGCTCTCCTATGGGGACACCCAAATAACACTTTTGTAACCCTTTTTTCTAAGAGTGTTCAGGTAGAATTGGTCTCAATTGGTCTGATCCAGGATCAGCTGGAGATGGTAGTGACCTGCCAGGAAGCAGACTCTCCAGAGTCCAGAGTGCAGGGAGGTCCTGATGTCAGTGGTCTGGTTCAGGGGCAGGATGACCCCCTCCTCCAGGTACAGCCAGTAGTCTGTAGAGACCGCAACTCCCAGAAGCCCCAGCCCGCTGACCGCAAACACGCTGCTCAGCAATGCCAGAGCCTTCCTGCCGCACCCGCTCATCACGGTAGGATCAGAGGTGGTCCGCACCAGTAGGGGGCACTGGGTCAGAGGTGAGAGGTCAGATCTGTGGGGAGAAGTAGGGGGTTGTTACAGTTAATGGGGTGACATGGATGTAGTTGGTGACACAAGCAGAGCGACCTACTGGTAGTGAATACACTTAGGGTGCAAAGGACCAGGCACACACACAATTGACTGGCATGCTCTTCTGTACGATTGGTAGATGATGTATAATGGGATAATGCTGCTAGATCTCTCAGACAGAGATACATGTCATACTGCCCTGTGTCACTCAGAGGGAGGGAGGGAGGGAGGGAGAGCAAGAGAGCGAAGAGAAGACGTGAGAGAAGACGTGCGACTAGCAGCATGACACAGCCACCCGACCCTGTGCTGATGTTCTAATACTACCCTTTCAGTTCTCTCTCTCTGCTCTGTGGCTGTGAGGACATGTGGATGAATATATAGGCCAATTAATGATAAAGCATGAGGAGCAACACCTTACAGCCACACAAGAAAGAAACCGTGGGAGTATGCATGGCTGGGAGCTATGAGGTAGACTGAAAATGTTTCTCAGTGAATAGACTTAATGTCCTGATTTCAAACACAGCTGTTGGCTCATTGTGGTGAATTCCCCTGGACTTGAGAGGGTATATAAATGACTGTGTGGGAGGTGTGGGCGTGCTGGCAGGCGTTAAGAGTGTTGGAGGAACATCAAGCCCTGAAGGAGGACATGCTTACATGATTGGTGTGTGTTTGAGTGTGAGTGTGTGTGAGAGAGAGAGAGAGAGAGATGGTTGGGGTGTGGCTGGTGATGCTGTGGTCTGGGTGTAGGTCCTCTTGGTATGGGTTCTCTCGGTGCAGTTCTGGGAGCGTGTCTCGCTGGTCTGGGCGGGGTGGCCATAGCTCTGTTGCTCCTGTGTGAGGTGCTGAGGCTACGGATGAGGGTTGGGATTGCTGCCTTGTAGAGGTGGACCTGGTCATAAAGGATGTTCAAGTCCAGGGTGGAGTGGTGGGCCAGGTAGACATTAGGTTTTGAGGCACAGTCTTGCTTAATGCTTGCATTCACCCGCTGTATGGTGGCAGGGTGAAAGCCTTTTCGTGGTAGCAGAGTGGAGATAACCACTTGGGGAAAGTGGAAGAAGCTTTTTCAATCCCTCCCTTGAGTGCTGTAGACACCCTTCACTGCTGGGCTCTCAGGTCATTTATGTCCGTGTGAATTATAATGTGGCTGGGGGACCCTAGTCTGTCCTCTGACAACAGCTCCAGGCCATGCCTAGTGTTTGTCCTCTGACAACAGCTCCAGGCCATGCCTAGTGTTTGTACTCTGACAACAGCTCCAGGCCATGCCTAGTGTTTGTCCTCTGACAACAGCTCCAGGCCATGCCTAGTGTTTGTCCTCTGACAACAGCTCCAGGCCATGCCTAGTGTTTGTCCTCTGACAACAGCTCCAGGCCAGTGTTTGCCTGACAACAGTCCAGGTTTGTCCTCTGACAACAGCTCCAGGCCATGCCTAGTGTTTGTCCTCTGACAACAGCTCCAGGCCATGCCTAGTGTTTGTCCTCTGACAACAGCTCCAGGCCATGCCTAGTGTTTGTCCTCTGACAACAGCTCCAGGCCATGCCTAGTGTTTGTCCTCTGACAACAGCTCCAGGCCATGCCTAGTGTTTGTCCTCTGACAACAGCTCCAGGCCATGCCTAGTGTTTGTCCTCTGACAACAGCTCCAGGCCATGCCTAGTGTTTGGGCACCAGCGTTTAGCCACTTTGGGAAAAAGTTTATCCTCTTGAATGTATTTGCCAATGGAGTCAATGAGGAGCACAATCTCTAGCTTTGTGTGTCCACAGTGGATGTGTGGGGGTTTTCAAGGTAGCTATCAGGGGAGCTGACAGGGGGGCTGTTAGGAGGGTGTGGGGTCCGTTGGGTTGGTGGGTCCTGTGTATTCTGTCCCATTGTGGTGTTGAGGTTGTGGTCTGGTTCTGAGGTGGGCTGTTCGGCTGGCTTCTCTGCTGGAGTGTCCTGCTCTCTGTCACACCACAGGTTTCTCAGCTTCTCCTTCAGTGCCATGTGTGCCTCTTTAAGTTCTCTCACCTCAGTCCGTAGAGCAGTCAGCTCTCTCAGACAGCTGTCCATTTCCACCTTCTGCCCTCTGGGTGTTGTTGGGGAGGGGGGTCCTCTGAGCACCACCACTAGCTCTCTGAGTACCGCCATGTCTCTCTCCAGCTCTGTGAATTTACACCTCTCAATGATGGAGGAGCAGTGCAGTTGTGGGACCTGGGTGTGATCAGTGCTGTGGAGTTGTCACAGAGAGAGAGAGCATTTCCTGCTGTCCTCTCTCTTTCAAACTCTCCTGCCATTGTTAGGCTCAAGAGTTTTCACACCTCTCACTTGAAGTTGCAACAAGGTCAGTTCTGTCCTAGTAGCTTGGTATTATTTATTTATGAAGCTTTATATAATAACATTACCTAGAGATGATTGTCTTTTACTTTTTGGCTTCAGATGTAGGTTCAGACTGAACAATACTCACTCAGTTTTGTGTTGGATGGTATTTCCAGGTTTGCTTGTGTATCTTCTGCAGGTTTTGGTTTATTAGAAGTTTGTTCTTGACAGTCCTTGGTAGTAATAGTCTCTCTCTCTCTCTTTCTCTCTCTCGCTCTCTCTCTCTCTCTCTCTCTCTCTCTCTCTCTCTCTCAGGGAGAGAGGTCCAAGATCAGTCAGCTGGATGTTCAAGATTGCCAATCTAAAGCAAGATGATGTCTCTCAGCATGGCTTGAATTTATCTTCAATTAAGGACTTGAATGTCTTGGATGGTTGGATGGGAACGGTTTTAAGTTAGATCACATGTGAGCATGCACACACCTACTGCACACAGATATACAGATGCATGTACAGTGGCAGTCAAAAGTTTGGACACACCTACTCATTCAAGGGTTTTTCTTTATTTTTTACTATTTTCTACATTGTAGAATAATAGTGAAGACATCAAAACTATGAAATAACAGATATGGAATCATGTAGTACCCCAAAAAAGTGTTCATATATTTTATATTTGAGATTCGTCAAAGTAGCCACCTTTTGCCTTGATGACAGCTCTGCACACTCTTGGCATTCTCTCAACCAGCTTCACCTGGAATGCTTTTCCATCAGTCTTGAAGGAGTTCCCACATATGCTGAGCACTTGTTGGCTGCTTTTCCATCACTCTGCCGCCCAACTCATCCCAAACCATCTCATTTGGGTTAAGGTTGGGGGATTGTGGATGCCAGGTTATCTGATGCAGCACTCCATCACTCTCCTTCTTGGTCAAATAGCCCTTACACAGCCTGGAGGTGTGTGTTGGGTCATCGTCCTGTTGAAAAACAAATGATAGTCCCACTAAGCGCAAACCAGATGGGATGGCGTATTGCTGCAGAATGCTGTGGTAGCCATGCTGGTTAAGTGTGCCTTGAATTCTAAATAAATCACTGACAGTGTCACCGGTAAAGCACCCCCACACCATCACACCTCCTCCATGCGTCACGGTGGGAACTACACATGCGGTGATCATCCGTTCACCTATTCTGCATCTCACAGAGACACAGCGGTTGGAACCAAAAATCTCAAATTTGGACTCCAGTCTAATGTCCAATGCTCGTGTTTCTTGGCCCAAGCAAGTCTCTTCTTCTTATTGGTGTCCTTTAGTAGTGGTTTCTTTGCAGAAATTCGACCATAAAGGCCTGATTCACACAGTCTCCTCTGAAAAGTTGATGTTGAGATGTGTCTGTTACTTGAACTCTGTGAAGTATTTTTTGGGGCTGCAATTTCTGAGGCTAGTAACTCTAATGAACTTATCCTCTGCAGCAGAAGTAACTCTGGGTCTTCCTTTCCTGTGGCGGTCCTCATGAGAGAGAGTTTCATCATAGCGCTTGATGGTTTTTGCAACTGCACTTGAAGAAACTATCAAAGTTCTTGAAATTTTCCAGATGAACTGACCTTCATGTCTTAAAGTAATGATGGACTGTCATTTCTCTTTGCTTATTTGAGCTGTTCTTGCCATAATATGGACGTTGTCTTTACCAAATTGGGCTATCTACTGTATACCATTCCATGTCACAACACAACTGATTGGCTCAAATGTATTAAGAAGGAAAGAAATTCCACAAATTAACTTTTAACAAGACACAATTGTTAATTGAAATGCATTTCTGGTGACTACGTTATGAAGCTGGTTGAGAGAATGCCAATAGTGTGCAAAGCTGTCATCAAGGCAAAGGGTGGCTACTTCGAAGAATCTCAAATAAAAATATATTTAGATTTGTTTAACATGTTTTTTGTTTACTACATGATTCCATATGTGTTATTTTTATCATTTTGATGTTGTCACTATTATTCTACAATGTAGAAAATAGAAAAAATTAAGAAAAACCCTTGAATGAGTAGGTGTCAAAACCTTTGACTGAATCTGTGCATGCACACTGTCACATTCGTCATAAGGATCGGACCAAGGCGCAGCGTGTGTAGAGTTCCACATAATTTTAATAAATCGAAACTCACTGACCAAAACAACAAACAACCAAACGAAACGTGATGCTACTGATGTGCACTAAGGCAACTATACATAGACAAGATCCCACACCAGAAAGTGGGAAAAAGGGCTGCCTAAATATGATCCCCAATCAGAGACGACGATAAACAGCTGTCTCTGATTGGGAACCATATCAGGCCAACATAGAAATACAAAACATAGAATGCCCATCCCAAATCACACCCTGACCTAACCAAATAGAGAACTAAAACAGCTCTCTAAGGTCAGGGCATGACACACACACATCCATGCACACAAACGCACACACACACACACACACACACACACACACACACACACACACACACACACACACACACACACACACACACAAAGACATCTACTAGTTATAATCTGATTATACTATTTCATTACCCGTAGCCTCTGAACTCTGACAGGAAACATTCACCACTGAAGCGAGACGGAATACAGAGACAGTGAAGGCTACAAAACACCTCAACTTGTGAAAATGGCTTGTCCTACTGTATATGCCCAGCAATTCATATTGCCTGGCCCATAAGCATCCTCTATGTTACAAGTGTGTCATCAGACCTACACCCAACCTGTTATCCAACTGGATGGTTAGAAGGAGACTGAAGCATGTCCTGTCAGTTAGTTACAATCAAGACCATCCTAGTACTACCCCTGATTGAATGAACATATGACACTGTGTTGACTGATAGTAGCCTATATTTCGTCTCTATGGTTGTGATGGTTGTGTTTCTAGGCTACGTATTGATGTGTATTTATATAAGACTTACAACCTGCTGTTAACTGCTGAGAGCTGCAGAGTCCCATTATTTTAGTCTCATAACTCAGAAACCTTTCCATGGTGGGCTTCACTGTGACTGGGGTTTGGAGACCAGCTTATAATACATGGAACCACAGACAGTTTACTGGGAAATGTCCAGCCTTTGAGGATTTAGGTCTACAGATGAACAAAATGTACTACAGAAAAATAAAATGGACTTGTGGAAACTGCAGAGCATTTTTGCAACAGCAAAAGCAACCATTTTAAGGTGTTGTTTTGTAAAAATAAATGTGCTTATTATCTTTGTCTCTCTTGGCATATTTGAATAATTTGATTGTCTCCCAAAACATATCTGTGCAACCCAGACTTAATTAATTAGCTAAATGGGCAAAATATAAATTCAAATGAAGTATTTTAAATAATTTACCAAAGATGTGGACACACTTTCTCAATACAGATTCCATCACACTAATATGCTGTATGGCTACAGGCTGCAGAATGCAGATGCTATAAAACATTGGTGAATTCAGACATCACTGATCCTGTCAATCAGGGTTGAATTCGTTTTCAATAATAATTTTTGCAGATGCCCTTATCTAGAGCAGTTTACATGTGCAATTAGGGTTAAGTGCCTAGCTCAAGGACAAGACAGATATTTCACCTTGTCGGCTCGAGGATTCAAACTAACCAACTTTAGAGGATGGCACTTGTCATTTCGGTGTTGTCGACTTGCAGAGGACATTGCAGGTAGTCTATAAACTGATTGTCTGCGGCGACACCGTCATTTCATCGGCTGGCTCTCTATTGTGCAGTTGATTCAAAGGTGACAGTAGCGCGCAATTCTGTATAATTTCCCGCCCAGACCCATGATCTCTTTCTCTGACAGACAGAGGAGAGAGAGAGAGAGAGGAGAGAGGGAGAAAGGGGGGGGGGGGGAGAAAGAGAGAGAGGGACAGACAGACGATAAAGGTTAGAGGACACTGCACTCTGTAGTATAGAGAGCCAGAAGACCCAGAAGAGAGGGTACCACACCAGCAGACGACAGGTAAACTAGTGATCAGAGCGTTGGGCCGTAACCGTAAGGTTGCTGGTTCGAATACCCGAACGAAAACTTTCCATTGCTCTGATCCGCGAAAAGATGTCGATCAGAAACAATGATGAAAGAAAACAGACCAATAAATTGTCCAATCTAGCTCTTTGGTGAGATAAAATAAATAATTTGCCGAGATAACTATTGTTCATGTTACTTTGTATTACAGCTACAAGTTGAATGGTTTAGTGAAGTGACATGTCTTTGAACCGGAGAGACCGCTGCATGCATGGGAACTATCCATGGACCTGAAATTACGAAGAAGAAAACACAGAGGCAAAGTGCCCTGCGCTGTAGTACGAAAACATGTTTCTTACATTGTGTTCTAATCACTCATCTTCATTCAAACAATTTACTGTGACTACAGATATCCATTTTAACTGGCGATCCAATCCAAATATCCCCTCTTAAATTAAAATGCGCAGGTCATACAAAACGCAACTCATTGGGAAATAAAAGCGTCCAATTTAAATTCCTTACCTGACAAAATAAACTCGGCATTACATCAGATTGCGTACCTCAGATCTGTGTGCGTAGGATGAGTCTGGGTTCTCTCTCAGTAGTTCTCCCTCCTATGTGTGTCTTCATCTGCACCCCTCACAGACAGTAACAAAAGCTGTTGGAGCGCCGCTGGGTAAACAGACAAGACGGACAGAGGTGCACACCGTAGCCACTCGCTTCTTGGCATGAAGGTGCGCTTCCCCCAGAGCTCCTAGGATTTAGCACGCGACCTCACTCACTCACTAGTGACGACGGACATATCCGCAGACCGCACCAGCACGTAGCTGTCCTGCTCAGCTCAACTCAGACGCTTCGTGCCATGGTGATTGATATCATCACCCCGCTGCGCGGAATGCTGAATGCTGAGGCTACGAGAGAGAGAGAGATAGAGAGAGGGAGAGCACCAACCAAAACAAACTATTTCATCAGATTACACACAGTCTTACACTTTTTCCCCAGAAAGGTGACGTCAATATTACCCCCTAAAGGAGTCCAGTCACCAATGATAGATGCTCATATGGCTTACTGTATATTTAGAACGTTTTGAGATCATCAATAATGAAATAATAAGTCTACCTCTGGATTTCCCTAGATTGCCTTAGAGAGATCGTATTGATATATGTTATTTATGTGTGCAATTCCTCAAAGTATCCTAAAAAAACATCTGAAACATGTCCTCTTATTTTGTGAAAACATGTCACACATTTCTGATAGAGTGAGCAGAAAATAACTTCTCACCAGTGGAAAAATACAAAATAAGCCCCATCAAAACAGCTGATACAAAGGCATCATAATCACTGTGCCTTTATTCTGTCTTGTCTAGAAACAGTCCCGGGCCCCTGGGACTTCAGCACCAAGGCCAGCTCCTGCCATGAACGAAAGACAGATGAGAGCGAATGCTTTGGGCTGGATTCAATGATTATGACAGAAGTATCACATGTTACAGCTCGATTTAAATGTAAAGGCAATGTTCCCGTGTTCACGGAGACTTCATTGACGGTAAACACTTCATATGTCAGCTCAATCAGACATTACTTTTAAGTCTCTGTAAACATAAGGAACACTCTAAAAAGAAAAGGTTCCTGGAGTACCCTTTAGGGGTTCTTCAAATTAAAACTGTGGGGAAACCTCTAGAAGTTCTTTGAGGAACCCTTTAAATACCCCCGATATTATTGTTAATGATAATAATATGCATAACAAGAACACAATATTTTAGTTCTCAGTTTATCATGATTTTAGTGGCAAAGTCGAATTTAAAAATTCTAATATGAGGTAAACTCCCAGCAGAGTCCCAAGTCCTCTGGTGTGTTGATGTTAGTGTGTTGATGTTCTCTGTATCCATAGCCAGAATGATTTTGCCATGCGTTGTGTTCGAACAGATTTCCTGTTATATTCATCAGAGGTGTAGGAGGGTGAAGTCTGTGAATCCCCAAAAATGTAATTATACATAAGATTAACAAAACACACAACAGTATTCATACCTTGTTTTTTTGTGGTGAATGTGAATGAAAAAACCCTTTTTGATGAGGGTTTTCATATACATACCTTGTCCATAGAGGCCTATAGGCTATTCATTGAAGAGGTAAGGGAAGAGGATGGCAAATGTGATTTGCATATCATTCAGTGATAAGTTCTCTGCTACAGTCACGTTCTCATAAGGGATAAAATATGAGTCTTCTTGTCCCCGTACACACTCATGTTGTACAAGGAATGCATAACACATTTGGCACCACCGTTGTGATACAACAGGGAGTTCTTCAGTACAAAAACAACAACACAAGCAACAGACAAAACTGTCCATTGTATCAGAAAAATATCTGTTGTATCACAACCATTATGTCAAATGCGTTGTAAATAAGTTGTACAATCTAAGTGTGTAGGGGGCCTTTGAGTGCTTTATACATGAAGCAAACTGTTTACTCATGTGTTCAGTATTAGCTTATATTGTCATGCCCTGACCTTAGAGATCCTTATTTATTCTCTATGTTTGGTTAGGTCAGGGTGTGACTCGGGTGGGAGAATCTATGTTTTCTATTTCTTTGTTGTTTTTGCCTAGTGTGGTTCCCAATCAGAGGCAGCTGTCTATTGTTGTCTCTGATTGGGGATCATATATAACTTGTCATTTTCCATGTGGGTTTTGTGGGGTGTTGTTTTCCGTTTAGTATCTGTGTCTGACGGAGCTGTCTATTGTTGTCTCTGATTGGGGATCATATATAACTTGTCATTTTCCATGTGGGTTTTGTGGGGTGTTGTTTTCCGTTTAGTATCTGTGTCTGACGGAGCTGTCTATTGTTGTCTCTGATTGGGGATCATATATAACTTGTCATTTTCCGTTTGGGTTTTGTGGGGTGTTGTTTTCCGTTTAGTATCTGTGTCTGACGGAGCTGTCTATTGTTCTGATTGGGGATCATATATAACTTGTCATTTTCCATGTGGGTTTTGTGGGTGTTGTTGTTTTCCGTCTATTGTTGTCTCTGAGTATCATATATGTGTCATTGACGGAGCTGTTTGTGGGGTGTTGTTTTCCGTTTTTGAGCTGTCTATTGTTGTCTCTGATTTTTGTATTCGTTATTTTTGTTTGAGTGATTCTTCACAATAAAGATCATGAACACTTTCCACGCTGCACTTTGGTCCACCCTTCCTTCCGACGACGAGCGTTACATATATAACCGACGAGGTATATCTCAAGGTATATCTTATCTAGATGAACTTCCATTAGATTCCAAAAGTATTCTGCATTATTATGGCTTTATGAGCAGGTTCACTTGCTCAGCAACTGGAATAGAATAGGAGCCAACGTACCAGGCCAGGTCTGTGTCCTGTGAATGCAGAGTGGTCCACTTAGACAGACAGAGAGAAATAGAGAGAGAAATAGAGAGGGGGGGAAGAGAGATAGCGAGAGAGGGGGCGGGGGGCAGAGAGTGGGAGAAACAACAGACATACACACACATTACGAGGCGAACCCCAGCCCAAGACAAAACAAACAGCAGGACTCTGCTGATTCATCTGAGGGCTCAGTAGGCTTTGATTGCTGACAATTTGTCTGTGTGCAGGCCGAGTGTGCTAAACCTCTAAACGCTCCTATCTGGAAGGCCACGTTTGAAGAGTTAATATGAAGAGGGCAGACAATCTTCATCCTTTTGTCACCCTGAGGAGATGGAAAAGTTATTGCTGTGACGTTTCTGTTGTTCGGTGAGAAAATACTGAATGTGGCATTTGGATATTGGTGAGATTGCGTTGCTTTTAAGCAAGAATACTTTTGAAGTCTGTGAGGCAAAGCGGGATTCCTCATGGATAGCAATAGTGATATACAGTACAATGATACAGTAAACCGTCCAACATGTAGAATCTACATATGAAGCCTGGGGAGGCTACAGAAAGCTAAACAACACAAATAAAGCAGATTGCATTTTCATTGGTTTATTCATACACAGTATCCTTTATACCCCAGTTAGCAAAGGGACTTGGGAGAACTTGACAAACAAAAGCAAGGAGAGTGAAATGAAAATAAAGCATACAAAACATCCCTGTGTTGTGGTCCCATGATCGCCATGATTCAAATAATGACTGCAAGTGATTGTAGTTCCTCCTAAAAGTACATACTGCTTGGAGGTTTTGTGTCTAAAGTAGCCCAAACACCGCCCACTCACTAGACATAGATTCTCAATGTGAGATGTCATTCACAGGGCTAACGATGCCTCTCTTTCCCACTAGTATCTGATACGTTCTGTAGAGAGTGCTATATTCTCCATGTAGAAACCTCCACATCTTTGAAGTAAAACATCATATCTAGATGGACAGACAAGATCCTGACTCAATGAAATACTTCTCAGTTTGTCTCATCAGCAATGTTGTGTAAACATATGGTTCCCCTTATTTCTAATAGGTCCATTTGGTCCAGATGGGACACTTTAATACTAAAATGGAATCAAAGTTACATGTTAACATCATTTCAGTAGTCATCCCCATTGAACAGCTACATTTCAAGGACATGCAACAAATACCTTTGTCTAACAGAAACGGACTAAATGCAAGACATTTGGCAATAGGCTGAAACGCCAAAACAACTGTGTCTTTGTGGTCAGGGTGTATTAAACAATATACCAACGTTTCTTTATTCTTTGGCAGTTCACTTGTGTCCGATTGAACTTCCTGTGCTTGTTCTGTGTTGATCTCTCATTATGTAGGTTCACAGTCTGGCACAGAAAGAGAACTTCTGCATAACCACAACCAAAACAGAAGAGACAGAAAATTCAAATCGTTGTGTCCATGGCTTAGATGTGAGTTCTGACTGAATTTAGAACTTGGTTGAGTCAGGAGACTGAACACTAAGACAAACCAATAAACAAATGGAGAAGAGGAGAACAGAGAGGAGAGAAGTGTAGTGGGAGGGGCTAGCGGGACAGGCGTGTGTCTCACTGTGATGCTTGGTGACACATGAACTTCATACTGTACACCTGGGGATCTGTGTTAACATGCATCATGCCTTCTCTCATGCTTAGATCAGATCTTACCCTCAAATGCACACAGCGAAAGCCAGAAAACACACTTCTGCCTCTGATAGAAGAGAAACCAAGGCTAGGAGTAGGAGTGTAATTCAACCAGGGACCACGCGCCACAGTCACACATACTGTAGATACTGCATATCGTCTGTTAAACATTAAAGGTAGAGTCGGCGAAGTAAACGGCATAGTGGGTCAATCTCCGCAACACACTGAGAGTGCGGGTCAGTTTTGGTCCAGTGGCTACTACGTTGTAAGAGCATGAAGGGAACCCATCTACAGATACTGTGGGTGACTTTGTGAGAGTGAAGTCTTGAGTCTTGCTCATCGCAATTTCTGCGATGCTTTTCATGCAAAGGTCATTTCTCTGACTCTACCTTTAAAATAGTCAAGAACAAACTGTGGATAAATAGAGAAAATACATATTACAAGGTTTCGCTGATAACAAAGCTACCAAAGATTCAGCCAAACGTCATGTGTTTTTGGGATAGTCATCTAAACAGAGATGTGTAACCCATCTAAGGTAGTAAAAGCACATTCAGTTCGTGGTATAAAATCTGCGAGTCATTTCTCTTTTTGAAAAAGCTCTTTCGATATCTACAAAATGGTCGACAAATAGGGTAAACAATGTTCTCTCTGGACAGAAAAGTATAGAGGGAAACATACGGAATATGTTTAATAAGTAACAAAACAAATCTATTCTCTGAATCTCATTCAACTTTTCAGTGGGGTAGGACCTTCATACAGACAACAATGAATGAATCAACAAATATCATAATAGTTGGTTTTACAATGATAAATATCAGACGTGTGCTGCATCCCCCAGAAAGTCATCTAGCGCTTATTCATAATCAGGAAATAAGCATGCAACCGAGAACTGCATTGTGCATATGGAAAGAGCATTTTCAGTAGTAAAATCCAAACATCGTCTTCTCATGAACCTTAGTTCAAGATTTTTCCCCATAAATAGAAGTCCGGAATACCAAGTTACATGTTGTCGCAAACCTCATGAACAGAACCATATCCTCAATTCAGTCTTGCTCATAAATTCTCCTAAATAACTCTGAGAAAATTGGTACCAGTGCTTTCACCCAAAATTTTATTGGACACCATCTAAAATGTTCATCATTGTTTCATCAGTCAACTGTTCATACGGACCTAAAAGCTGTTCTTTAACAACATACTAGACACAGCTATACTTGGTGGGTTACATTTTAGTAACGTTTTGTAAACGTTTGATAGCGGTTTGTAAACGTTCGGTAACGGTTTGGAGTATATTAATAAAACTGCCAGAGAAACATGGTGTTGAGCTTAGTTTAGCGTGCTGACACCATCAGAAGGGTTGACGGCTTCGCCACAAGGAAAGACATCATAGTTGACTATAGGAATTTCGTAAGAAAAGGACGCTGTAGATAGTAGATGTTTATATAGATATGTACTGGAATAAAAGATTTGTTTCACCTCTATTTTGGCACTCGTGTAACAGTAGATAATAGACCTCTCTTCTCTGTAGATATATAAATATAATCTAGAATGTGGTGTAGCAGACTGTTTAGAAATGGCAGTACAGTACAGTAGGTACAGCAGAGAGAGGAAAGGTAGGGACAGGAGGGTATGTTCCATCATGCTTCATAGGGAGGGAGTGCTCTTTTACTATCCATAGCAACACACTGAGGAATCATGAGATACTGTATGTAGTCCCACAGACAACTTCCAGACAGGAAGGTACTGTAGGGTTTGGCTCTAGGTTCTAGAGCAAGTAGGAGGTTCTGGAACTGTGGAAAACATGGAACCCATTCCTGAATGTTAGGCCAGTAGGTTGCAGAGTTAAAGGGTTCCCCATGGTAACAGTGTGCAATTCATGTCAACGCTTACTGTACTGTCAAAGCTTACTGCAGGCCTACTTCTCAAATCAATGTATCCATGATTACTGCGCTCAATCACCAGATATACATACTCCCCTGTACACCAACCCCTCCCCCCTCCCTTACCCCCTCCATCGCATCAGACAAATTCCAATCGAGATCGTTCGCGGACAGCTTGTTTACAGAATGTCGCCGACTGAAGTCCAGAGAACACATGAAGATAATATTAGTCTCTTTGACAAAGGGACAATAGGGGATTGGTGGTCAATCTGGAGGGTTGCTGTCCCAGTCCCTGTCCCAGTCCCAGTCCACATGGCTCTCTTCTCCCCCTCTCCTCTCTCTCTCTCTTGCTCTCTCACCAACCTCTTTCTCTCTCTTCCTCCTCTCCCTGATCTATCCCCTCATACCACACTGTGAAGGAGGGAAGGGTGGATGAACTGCGGGTTGATGTAGGAGAAACCAGCGAAGTCGCTCTGGTCAATGTTGGCGATGACTAGCTGGTCTGGAGGGGTCAACATGGGCTGGGTGCGTGTGAAGAACTTGTCAAAGTTTTCTGCTCCTTTGCCACCCTGTGTGGGTGTGTGAGAGAGAGGGGGGAGGTAGAGGGAGAGACAGAGGCATGGCTGATATTAGGTGGTAAAGGAAGTGTATTATGTTGCCCACAGCAAGAGGATGTCTAGCTGTCACTTTTTGTGGGTGAATGATCTCATTACAACAGTATACTGTACCTCACGATACCCCCAGAATGATCTCATTATGACAGTATACTGTACCCCACGATACCCCAGAATGATCTCATTATGACAGTATACTGTACCCCACGATACCTCCAGAATGATCTCATTATGACAGTATACTCTACCTCACGATACCTCCAGAATGATCTCATTATGACAGTATACTGTACCTCACGATACCTCCAGAATGATCTCATTATGACAGTATACTGTACCTCACGATACCTCCAGAATGATCTCATTATGACAGTATACTGTACCTCACGATACCTCCAGAATGATCTCATTATGACAGTATACTGTACCTCATGATACCTCCAGAATGATCTCATTATGACAGTATACTGTACCCCACGATACCCCCAGAATGATCTCATTATGACAGTATACTGTACCTCACGATACCTCCAGAATGATCTCATTATGACAGTATACTGTACCTCACGATACCTCCAGAATAAATGGAGACCAGAATTATCTCTGTTTGTATGTGAACCCACACTGATACATCTGCCATGAAGCAATGCGCTGGATATGGTGTGAGGGCTAGGAGGCTTTTAGAGGGCTATTTTAAACCTATGTATTCTTAAACCTCTGTAGGAGGGTTCGGTCACAAAGCCCCCACGCCCGGCATGTGTGTTTGTAGGAAAAGAAGGGGCTGTGATGGAGAGAAGTGGGATGGAGGGAGAGAGGGGTGGGTAGGGGTTGGGGTGTGGGTTTGGTCACAAAGCCCCCACACCTGGTTGTGAGAGTGTGTTTAGCAATAGGAAGGGTGGCAAAGGAGGATGGTGGGATGGAGGGAGGGATGGAGGAGGGTAGATGGAGGCTGCAGCTGTGCTCTAGCAGTCTTTTAACCTCCCACAGTGACACATGGCTGCAGGCTCTCAGAGAGACACACACAGGCACGAACACACACACGAACACACGGACGAACACTTCTCCAGCCCCATCTCTTACTGTAGCTATCAGTGGAGGGGTGACACTTTGTAATGGTTTGAACTGAACATTTCCCCTTTAAAGAGATTTGTTATGATAGCAGCCTGTGCATGTGGACAAAAGGGTCTCTTTCATCTGATCATAGACTTCCAATAACTTCTGGAATGACTCTAATAGCTGGGTAAGTCACGCACGCACACATACACACCGTTTTAGGCTTGAATGGCGGTTGGATCTCTCTGTTGGCGAGGCGGTCCCAGTCGATACGTCTGAAGAAGGCCTGCTCCCGGATGTCCCTCTCGCCCTCCAGACCACAGCCCAGACGCTTTGATGGGTGCTTGGTCATGAACTGGAGGGTGGGAGAAGTAAAGTGATGGGGGAGGGAGAGAGAGGGAGGGAGTGAGAGAGAAAGAGAGAGAGAAGCCCATAACTGAGCATTATAGAAGCTACAATTGTATAGCCTCGACAACAGCAGTTCTTTATTACTGGTGGTCTGTTGTGTAGCTTCCCTTCAACTCTTAAAGCCACTCTATATTTCCCTTTCCAACAGTCTTCCTTAATAACCTTATTTTTGATCCATATTTTCATTATTCAGAATCCAGCCTAAAAATAGAAAGGGGAGGAAATTGCAAATGATGGTTATCGATAATATGTATTTAGCGCCTATTTTATTCAACTCCAAATTGTCTCATTTAATAATGATGTCATAGATCATATAGATTTAAAGGTGGAGGAGAGAAGGGTTGAGGAGACACGCCTCTGTTGTCACGACGACAATAGCATCAGATGATGAATTACTGTACATGTTCAGAAGCATGGACAGCGGGTGACATCATCCCTAAGTAACTGAACTGAAGACAGAACATCTAAATTGAATCTCTTCTGTGTGTAAATTGCTGCAAAATTCAAATTTCAATGGTACACTACCATTCAAAAGTTTGGGGACACTTAGAAATGTCCTTGTTTTTTAAAGAAAATTGCAAAAGGACATTGCAAAAGGGGTTTCTAATGATCAATTAGCCTTTTAAAATTATAAACTTGGATTAGCTAACACAACGTGCCATTGGAACACAGGAGTGACGGTTGCTGATAATGGGCCTCTGTACGCCTATGTAGATATTCCATTTAAAAAATCAGCCTTTTCCAACCACAATAGTCATTTACAACATTAATAATGTTTACACTGTATTTGTGATCAATTTGATGTTATTTTAATGGACAAAAAAATTTTGCTTTTCTTTCAAAAACAAGAACATTTCTAATTGACCCCAAACTTTTGAATGATAGTGTATATAAGCATGGCCATCCACAGAAAGAAGAGGAAGACTATGTGACTTTGATACCAAGGAGACCAGGGATGGTGGCCCGCCAGGTGGCCCGCTTTTGTAGGAACTTAGTCAGGATCTCAACTTACTGTTGAGAGTTACAATTGTAGAATGAAATGTGTTTGTGCATCAGCAGTTTGTTTCTTGTCATGTCAGTCACTGACAGTCACTCAATCAGCCCATGTCAGCAAACAAAATGAGATTGGTAAGTTAGTCTAGCCAGCTATATTAACATGTAGTAATCATGGTCCCCGACCGGGGGCCCTTATTCATTTTCATTACTGAAAACATTTCTCATCACCCTATGGCCAAACGTGTGGAATTACAGGAAATTAGCTGTAAAATCACACATTTTTTCTCTCCACCCACTGCCAATGAAATGAGTTATAAAATTGCTAAAACTTCCCTCCGCCCCATGGGAAAATGTGTAGAAATGCAGCAAACTTTTCTCTACGTTCCATGGCAAAACTTTGTTGGGGGGGGTAACAAAATTTCACGTAGGGTCTGACTGCATGAGTGGTTATGGATGTGGTTATGCAGATCCGTGATCATGATGAGTTCAGATTTTTTGTGGCCCCCACGCCTATCCAAGTTGCCCATCCCTGAAGTAGACCCCTAGAGAGAATCAGATGCTCACTAGATTATAACAGGACTCTGTTTTAAATAGTTCAGAACACATCTTTGCTTCAACTCAATGGAATATAGTCATATGATAAGCATCCTTGTGACTGTTAGGGAATAAAACCAATTATTGAGAGTTGTGTCCATGTTGTCGATTTCAAGTTGAAATAAAAGCCTATTGGACAACACCCAGCTCTACGTATTGTATATCATTCTGTTTTTCAGTTGGAGCCTGCCATCCAGTTCCAAATCACATTGGCACCGTTGTGTGGTGTCAAATATATATATATATGTTGCCTCACAAGCATTGTGTAAAATGCTTTGTACATGAGTTGAACAACTTATGTATAGGGTCATCGATGCCCAATTATAATGATGACCCCATATCTCCCAGTGAGTTACTGTAGGAGAGATACAACCTCATATCTCCCAGTGAGTTACTGTAGGAGAGATACAACCCCATATCTCCCAGTGAGTTACTGTAGGAGAGATGCAACCCCATATCTCCCAGTGAGTTACTGTAGGAGAGATACAACCCCATATCTCCCAGTGAGTTACTGTAGGAGAGATACAACCCCATATCTCCCAGTGAGTTACTGTAGGAGAGATACAACCCCATATCTCCCAGTGAGTTACTGTAGGAGATATACAACCCCATATCTCCCAGTGAGTTACTGTAGGAGAGATACAACCCCATATCTCCCAGTGAGTTACTGTAGGAGAGATACAACCCCATATCTCCCAGTGAGTTACTGTAGGAGAGATACAACCCCATATCTCCCAGTGAGTTACTGTAGGAGAGATACTGTAGGAGAGATACAACCCCATATCTCCCAGTGAGTTACTGTAGGAGAGATACAACCCCATATCTCCCAGTGAGTTACTGTAGGAGAGATACTGTAGGAGAGATACAACCCCATATCTCCCAGTGAGTTACTGTAGGAGAGATACAACCCCATATCTCCCAGTGAGTTACTGTAGGAGAGATACTGTAGGAGAGATACAACCCCATATCTCCCAGTGAGTTACTGTAGGAGAGATACAACCCCATATCCCCCAGTGAGTTACTGTAGGAGAGACACAACCCCATATCTCCCAGTGAGTTACTGTAGGAGAGATACAACCCCATATCTCCCAGTGAGTTACTGTAGGAGAGATACAACCCCATATCTCCCAGTGAGTTACTGTAGGAGAGATACAACCCCATATCTCCCAGTGAGTTACTGTAGGAGAGATACAACCCCATATCTCCCAGTGAGTTACTGTAGGAGAGATACAACCCCATATCTCCCAGTGAGTTACTGTAGGAGAGATACAACCCCATATCTCCCAGTGAGTTACTGTAGGAGAGATGCAACCCCATATCTCCCAGTGAGTTACTGTAGGAGAGATACAACCCCATATCTCCCAGTGAGTTACTGTAGGAGAGATACAACCCCATATCTCCCAGTGAGTTACTGTAGGAGAGATACAACCCCATATCTCCCAGTGAGTTACTGTAGGAGAGATACAACCCCATATCTCTCAGTGAGATACAACCCCATACTGTAGGAGAGATACAACCCCATATCTCCCAGTGAGTTACTGTCAGTGAGGAGAGATACAACCCCATATCTCCCAGTGAGTTACTGTAGGAGAGACACAACCCCATATCTCCCAGTGAGTTACTGTAGGAGAGATACAACCCCATATCTCCCAGTGAGTTACTGTAGGAGAGATACAACCCCATATCTCCCAGTGAGTTACTGTAGGAGAGACACAACCCCATATCTCCCAGTGAGTTACTGTAGGAGAGACACAACCCCATATCTCCCAGTGAGTTACTGTAGGAGAGATACAACCCCATATCTCCCAGCTACTTACTCCCTTGCAGATGACGACAGCCTCCTTAGACATGGACTTGGGGTAGGACACGTTGTGCTCCATAATGGACTGGAACAACTCATCTTCATCCTCTCCATCGAACGGCGGCTTCAGGGAAACAACATACACACGTCATTCATTGATACAGTTGACAACCAAAATGTACACACGAGTGAGGGTCCACATTTTACTGCAATTTGCTTACTGAAGGTCCACATTTGTAGCAACATGGTTATAGTGGAAAAGATAGGAAAATAAGTTTACTGTACATGCAGTGCTTATGGTATACTTACAGTATATCTTTAAAAAGGACAAATAGCCAAAGAATTGTGACCAATCGTGTGATTTGTCAATCCCCTTGTCTATGTGATCTTACACAGCGTGATACCACAGCTCTGTGTGCTCGTTACAAAGAGGGACCGGACTAGCCACCACTCTGAGGTGGAATAAAACAGAGGACAGTTGGGAACTCAGCCCTAAAAACCCAGCAGCCACTCAGAACCGACCTGTGGTTCTAATTTCTCTCTCTCTGTGTGTGTGAGTTCCTTTAATGTTCCCCTGTGAAGTCTTTCATCTGTCATAGAAGTCATTGGTGTACAATGGGTTCATATTGGCAATAGATGCCAGCCATAGTTCTCTACCATCTGTTCAGATTGTCCCATCAGAATGCAATGACATGCTTTGCCCTGTTATTGAGTGCTACTGTGACAACAACGCCATTAGCACACTCTGCCAACCCGGATGTCCTAGCCGTGTCTGAATCCTGGATAAGGAAGACCACCAAAAACCCTGAAATTTCCATCCTTAACTGTAACATTTTCCGACAAGATAGAACTGCCAAAGGGGGCGGTGATGTAATCTCCTGCAGAGATAGCCTGTAGAGTTCTGTCTTACTACCCAGGTCTGTACTCACTGCCTCATTGCCTGCATCCGTAATGGGTCTGCGGTCAAATGACCACCCCTCATCACTGTCAAACGCTCCCTAAAACACTTCAGCAAGCAGGCCTTTCTAATCGACCTGGCCCGGGTATCCTGGAAGGATATTGACCTCATCCTGTCAGGAGAGGATGCCTGGTTATTCTTTAAAAGTGCCTTCCTCACCATCTTAAATAAGCATGCCCCATTCAAAAAATGTAGAACCAGGAACAGATATAGCCCTTGGTTCTCTCCAGACCTGACTGCCCTTGACCAGCATAAAAACATCCTGTGGCGTACTGCATTAGCATCAAACAGCCCCTGTGATATGCAGGGAAGTTAGGAACAAATATACATAGGCAATTAGGAAAGCTAAGGCTATCTTTTTCATGCAGAAATTTGCATAATGTAGCACAAACTCAAAAACGTTCTGCGACACTGTAAAGTCCATGGAAAATAAGAGCACCTCCTTCCAGCTGCCCACTGCACCGAGGCTAGGAAACACTGTCACCAAAAATAAATCCACTATAATTGAGAATTTCAATAATCATTTCTCTACGGCTGGCCATGCTTTCCACCTGGCTACCCCCACCCCGATCAACAGCCCTCCACCCCCCCACAGAAACTCACCCAAGCCTCCCCCACTTCTCCTTCACCCAAATCCAGATAGCTGATGTTCTGAAAGAGCTGCAAAATCTGGACCCCTACAAATCAGCCGGGCTAGACAATCTGGACCATCTCTTTCTAAAACGATCTGCCAAAATGGTTGCAACCCCTATTACTAGCCTGTTCAACCTCTCTTTCGTATTGTCTGAGATTCCCATAGATTGGAAGGCTGCCGCGCTCATCCCCCTCTTCAAAGGGGGAGACACTCTAGACCTAAACTGCTACAGACCTATATCTATTCTACCCTGCCTTTCTAAGGTCTTCGAAAGCCAAGTTAACAAACAGATTACCGACCATTTCGAATCCCACCGTACCTTCTCCGCTATGCAATCTGGTTTCAGAGCTGGTCATGGGTGCACCTCAGCCATGCTCAAAGTCCTAAACGATATCATAACTGCCATCGATTAGAGACACTACTGTGCAGCCTTATTCATCGACCTGGCTAAGGCTTTCGACTCTGTCAATCACAACATTCTTATTGGCAGACTCAATAGCCTTGGTTTCTCAAATGATTGCCTCGCCTGGTTAACCAACTACCTCTCTGATAGAGTTCAGTGTGTCAAATTGGAGGGACCTCTGGCAGTCTCTATGGGGGTGCCACAGGGTTCAATTCTCGGGCCGACTCTTTTCTATGTATACATCAATGATGTCGCTCTTGCTGCTGGTGAGCTGAGATAAGGGGGGACTTTACCTAGCAGGGTCTTGTAGATGACCTGGAGCCATATATATATATATAGGCTATAGGATGCTGTGAAATATGGACTCAGCATAACATGAGGCCACATTTGATCTATTGAACAATAGACTTCTATCTGACAAATATACTACTGCACGTACCTGTCCTGCTAGCATCTCGTAGAGGAGAACCCCATAAGCCCACCAGTCCACTGATTTCCCATAGGGCTGATATGCAATGATCTGTCAGGAGAGAGGAGAGAAAGGTGAAAGAGCCACATTACATTAATAATATGCTGCTGGAAGCCCACCCCAAACACACCCACTATTCCATTGTGGGACCAGCATGTGGGAACCACTGCAACCCATGTGATTTTCATATTTATCCAGGTTTGCTCTGCCTGCAATTTCAGTCAAGGACAGTTACTCTGCTCTGAGCTACGTTAACAGCAGTAGCAGCACATAGGATTGTTCTCTTCTAAACTTCCACCACACCACCCACCATTATTACAGTGGGCTATGTATATCTGCCATAACAAAGGACTATTTTCCTACCATCCAATTTACCAGTCCACATGTCCACCCACACACATTGTACAGAAACACACAGAAGCTCTTGCGTTCGTGCACACACATGCTCACTTGGATGCATAAACAAGCACGCACACACACACACACACACACACACACACACACACACACACACACACACACACACACACACACACACACACACACACACACACACACACACACACACACACACACGCGCAGCTAAATTGTAACTGAGCTGTGATGGCTTTTGCCACAGACGTGAAATGAGATTCAATTCTTACATGTAGTGAGGGATAAAACACAGCACGTGCAGAAATGAGGAAAGAACATTCTACCACCGGTCACCCCCTCAAGCAGACAATACAGGAAGCAGCTCTACCACCTGTCACCCCCTCAAGCAGACAAGACAGGAAGCAGCTCTACCACCTGTCACCCCCTCAAGCAGACAATACAGGAAGCAGCTCTACCACCTGTCACCCCCTCAAGCAGACAAGACAGGAAGCAGCTCTACCACCTGTCACCCCCTCAAGCAGACAAGACAGGAAGCAGCTCTACCACCTGTCACCCCCTCAAGCAGACAAGACAGGAAGCAGCTCTACCACCTGTCACCCCCTCAAGCAGACAAGACAGGAAGCAGCTCTACCACCTGTCACCCCCTCAAGCAGACAAGACAGGAAGTAGCTCTACCACCTGTCACCCCCTCAAGCAGACAAGACAGGAAGCAGCTCTACCACCTGTCACCCCCTCAAGCAGACAAGACAGGAAGCAGCTCTACCACCTGTCACCCCCTCAAGCAGACAAGACAGGAAGCAGCTCTACCACCTGTCACCCCCTCAAGCAGACAAGACAGTAAGCAGCTCTACCACCTGTCACCCCCTCAAGCAGACAAGACAGGAAGCAGCTCTACCGCCAAACACAGGGACATGTATGAGCATGTGCTGTATGGGCATCCATTCCTCGTCACAGTAACGAGAATTGACAGGTCTATAATGTCGCTCCAGGTCCTTCTCCGAGCCTCAGGCACAGAATGAAATAGAACACTATTTATATTATATTGCATCTTTATGGCCGGAGTATCCACATGGTCATATTATAGCTGTGTGAGAGGACAGACTACTGAGAGACTTGAGGCTTGAACTTACACTGAGACAACACGACCATTATATTCTTCTCTGTTGCCTTTAGATATAGATTTCAATATAGAAAACAGCTAAATAAAAGGTGTCTGAAAAGTGCTCAGATTAAAAATCTATTCATTAAAGAGACACCTCAACCTCAGGTCCACCCACCATGGAAACCCAGAGATAGAAACAGGGCTATCCCCACCTCCTACCTTTGGGTTGCTACAGTCCCTCATGAGTCACTACAGATAGCGAGGCAGGAGCGGATCACACACACACACACACACACACACACACACACACACACACACACACACACACACACACACACACACACACACACACACACACACACACACACACACACACACACACACACACACACACACACACACACACACACACACACACACAGGATCTACTGGTGGACATCTCTATTAAAGAGATTACCCAGTACTTTTGTATACTTTTTCTCCCCCTCAGTCTCGCCCACTCAGTCCCTCTCACTCAGTCTCTCTCACTCAGTCTCTCCCCCTCAGTCTCTCCCCCTCAGTCTCTCCCTTCAGACTCCCCCATCAGTCTCTCCCCATCAGTCTCTCCCCTCAATCTCTCGCCCCCAGTCTCTCCCCTCAGTGGTCCTCACCTCTGGGGCGATATAGTCGGGGGTACCACAGAAAGTGCGTGTGACCATGCCTTCATACATGTTCTCCTTACACATGCCAAAGTCTGCTATCTTAATGTGGCCCTCATTGTCCAGCATCACGTTGTCCAATTTGAGGTCCCTGTGATAGAGGGATCAAAGAAAGGGAGAGAGATAAAGAGCAAGAGAGAAAGAAAGAGAGTTGGAGAGACAGTGAAAGGGTATTTTTTAAATTTTACTAGGCAAGTCAGTTAATTAAGAACAAATTCTTATTTTCAATGACAGCCTAGGAACAATGGGTTAACTGCCTGTTCAGGGGCAGAACAACAGATTTGTACCTTGTCAGCTCGGGGATTTGAACTTGCAACCTTTCGGTTACTAGTCCAACACACATGTTTAGGCTGCCATGCTAGGGTAGCCTAGATTGAGCTACCAGGGCTGGTAAAACCCTAGATCATTGTTATTCTAACTTCCGCGACGCATATAAGGCCCTCCCCTGCCCTCCTTTTGGAAAAGCTGACCACGACTCCATTTTGTTGCTCCCAGCCTATAGACAGAGACTAAAACAGGAAGCTCCCGCATTCAGGTCTGTTCGACGCTTTTCCGACCAATCTGATTCCACGCTTCAAGATTGCTTCGATCACGTGGATTGGGATATTTTCCGCATTGCGTCAAACAACAACATTGACGAATATGCTGGTTCGGTGGGTGAGTTTATTAGCAAGTGCATCAGCAATATCGTACCCACAGCAACTATTAAAACATTTCCAAACCAGAAACCGTGGATTGATGGCAGCATTCACGCGAAACTGAAAGCGCGAACCACTTCTTTTAACCAGGGCAAGGTGACCAGAAACATAACCGAATACAAACAGTGTAGCTATTCCCTCCACAAGGCAATCAAACAAGCTAAGCGTCAGTATAGAGACAAAGTAGAGGCGCAATTCAACGGTTCAGACAAAAGAGGTATGTGGCAGGGTCTACAGTCAATCACAGATTATAAAAAGAAAACCAGCCCCATCGCGGACCAGGATGTCTTGCTCCTAGACAGACTAAACAACTTCTTTGCTCGCTTTGAGGACAATACAGTGCCACTGACAAGGCCCGCTACCAAAACCTGTGGACTCTCCTTCACTGCAGCTGACCCTCGCAAGGCTGCAGGCCCAGACGGCATCCCCAGCCGCGTCCTCAGAGCATGCGCAGACCAGCTGGCTGGTGTGTTTACGGACATATTCAATCAATCCTTGTCCCAGTCTGCTGTTCCCACATGCTTCAAGAGGGCCACCATTGTTTCTGTTCTCAAGAAAGCTACGGTAACTGAGCTAAACGACTACCGCCCCGTAGCACTCACTTCCGTCATCATGAAGTGCTTTGAGAGACTAGTCAAGGACCATATCACCTCCATCCTACCTGACACCCTAGACCCACTCCAATTTGCTTACCGCCCCAATAGGTCCACAGACGACGCAATCGCAACCATACTGCACACTGCCCTAACCCATCTGGACAAGAGGAATACCTATGTGAGAATGCTGTTCATCGACTACAGCTCAGCGTTTAACACCATAGTACCCTCCAAACTCATCATCAAGCTCAAGACCCTGGGTCTCAACCCCGCCCTGTGCAACTGGGTACTGGACTTCCTGACGGGCCACCCCCAGGTGGTGAGGGTAGGTAACAACCCGCTGATCCGCGGGGTGGAGATGTATATACTGTACTCTATACCATCTACTCCATCTTGCCTATGCCGTTCTGTACCATCACTCATTCGTATATTTTTATGTAAATATTCTTCATCCCTTTACACCTGTGTGTATAAGATAGTTGTTAGGTTAGATTACTCGTTGGTTATTACTGCACTGTCGGAACTAGAAGCACAAGCATTTCGCTATGCTCGCATTAACATCTGCTAACCAGTATGTGACAAATAACATTTGATTTGATTTGATAGAGATAAAACAGAGCTTTCTTTTTCTCTCTCTCTTTGAACCTCTCATTCCATATCTCTACCTCTATATTCCTCCCCCTTTACATCTGTCTTTCCTTTCTTCATAACTAATTCTCTCTTACTATTGCTTTTGTCTCCATTCTCTAACTCTTTCCCTGTAGCCTACAGTATTCTCCATGTACAGTATCTATGTACAGTTGATGTCCGAAGTTTACATACACCTTAGCCAAATACATTTACATTTTCACACTCCTGACAATTAATCCTAGTAACAATGTCCTGTTCAGGCCAGTTAGGATCACCACTTTATTTTAAGAATGTGAAATGTCAGAATAATAGTAGAGAGAATCATTTATTTGAGCTTTTATTTCTTTCATCACATTCTCAGTGGGTCAGATGTTTACATACACTCAATTAGTATTTGGTAGCATTGCCTTTAAATTGTTTAACTTGGGTCAAACGTTTCAGGTAGCCTTCCCACAACCTTCCCACAATAAGTTGGGTGAATTCTGGCAGAGCTGGTGTAACTGAGTCAGGTTTGTAAGCCTCCTTGCTCGCACACGCCTTTCAGTTCTGCCCACAAATATTCTATAGAATTTGAGGTCAGGGCTTTGTGATGGCCACTCCAATACCTTGCCTTTGTTGTCCTTAAGCCATTTTACCACAACTTTGGAAGTATGCATTGTCCATTTGGAAGACCCATTTGCGACCAAGCTTTAACTTCCTGACTGATGTCTTGTGATGCTGCTTCAATATGTGCACATATTTTTCCATCCTCACGATGCCTTCTATTTTGTGAAGTGCACCAGTCCCTCCTGCAGCAAAGCACCCCCACAACATGATGCTGCCACCCCCATGCTTCACGGATGGGATGGTGTTCTTCGGCTTGCAAGCCTCACCCTTTTTCCTCCAAACATAATGATGGTCATTATGGCCAAACAGTTCTAGTTTTGTTTCATCAGACCAGAGGACATTCCTCCAAAAAGTATGATCTTTGTCCCCATGTGCAGTTGCAAACCGTAGTCTGGCTTTTTTTATGGCGGTTTTGGAGCAGTGGCTTCTTCCTTGCTGAGCGGCCTTTCAGGTTATGTTGATATTGCTCCCAAGGATGAACCAGACTTGTGGAGGTCTACAATTTTGTTTCTGAGGTATTGGCTGATTTCTTTTCATTTTGCCATGATGTCAAGCAAAGAGGCACTGAGTTTGAAGGTAGGCATTGAAATACATACACAGGTACACCTCCAATTGACTCAAATGATGTCAATTAGTCTATCAGAAGCTTCTAAAGCCATGACATTATTTTCTGTAATTTTCCAAGCTGTTTAAAGGCACAGTCAACTTTGTGTATGTAAACTTCTGACCCACTGGAATTGTGATACAGTGAATTATAAGTGAAATAATCTGTCTGTAAACAATTGTTGGAAAATGTACTTGTGTCATGCACAAAGTAGATGTCCTAACTGACTTGCCAAAACTATAGTTTGTTAACAAGAAATCTGTGTGTATGTAAACTTCCAACTTCAACTGTACATCTCTTAGCCTTGGCTCTTCCTTTCTCTCTTTCTTTATCTTCCCTGTACTTCTCCTTCTTTTATCTCAATACCTCCATAATGAGTCTCTCAGTCTGTATTTATAGAACCTTATAAGCTAACTTTTTCAGCATGCAGATATAATTAAGATACAGCTATTATAAACAAGCCAGGCAAAGTTGCAGCTCAATACTCAGCTTTCACAAACAGCAGTTACTCCCTGTGTCACCACAGTTTCTCAAGAACACTGTAGTTGTCCCTGATGTGTTTTGTATTTCAGTGTGGGACTAATTCTACACTACACCGGATAAGGAAATCCCCCAAACCAGTGTAGAGATGAATATGGTTCCTCCAGGGAGACTTTCACACCCACCTGTATACAACACCCTTTCTGTGCAGGAAGAACAGGCCCACAGCGATCTCTGCAGCATAGAACCTACAAAGGCAACAACATGATCACTTAGAAAAACATGTAAATAAGTGAAAAGTGTGATGATTTTTCAAAACAGTAGATGTTACAGAAAGGTATAATACCAGGTTGATAATACAGTACATCCATTTACAGAGAGCTGACTTTGAGGATATAGATGCTGTGCACTATTGACCTTAAACCTGTCTTATAGGTGAGCTAGGTCTATATGTATGGCTGGGGCTATAGCCAGTGACAACAGACTGTAACTTACACTGCCTGTGGCTCCTTGAACTTGCCCACACGCTGAATGTGGTACATGAGGTCCCCTCCGTTAATATACTCCATCACAAAGTACAGACGATCCTAGGAGAGATGACAGAGATGGAGAGAGATAGAGATGACAGAGATGGAGCGAGGGAGAGAGAGAGAGTCATCAACATCAAACAAACCTTCACAAAAGTTGAAAGGCAGGATGTAGTGTTTATAGAACACCTCTGTAGTGACTGACCCACAGCCTCCTATTAATACCTGTACTACCTGACCCACAGCCTCCTATTAATACCTGTACTACCTGACCCACAGCCTCCTATTAATACCTGCACTACCTGACCCACAGCCTCCTATTAATACCTGTACTACCTGACCTACAACCTCCTATTAATAACTGTACTACCTGACCCACAGCCTCCTATTAATACCTGTACTACCTGACCCACAGCCTCCTATTAATACCTGTACTACCTGACCCACAGCCTCCTATTAATACCTGTACTACCTGACCCACAGCCTCCTATTAATACCTGTACTACCTGACCCACAGCCTCCTATTAATACCTGTACTACCTGACCTACAGCCTCCTATTAATACCTGTACTACCTGACCTACAGCCTCCTATTAATACCCTGTACTAGCCTCCTATTAATACCTGACCTACAGCCTCCTATTAATACCTGTAGCCTCCTATTAATACCCTACCTGACCTACTACCTCCACAGCCTCCTATTAATACCTGTACTGACCTGACCACAGCCTCCTATTAATACCTGTACTACCTGACCCACAGCCTCCTATTAATACCTGTACTACCTGACCCACAGCCTCCTATTAATACCTGTACTACCTGACCCACAGCCTCCATTAATACCTGTACTCCACAGCCTCCTATTAATACCTGTACTACCTGACCCACAGCCTCCTATTAATACCTGTACTACCTGACCTACAGCCTCCTATTAATACCTGTACTACCTGACCCACAGCCTCCTATTAATACCTGTACTACCTGACCCACAGCCTCCTATTAATACCTGTACTACCTGACCCACAGCCTCCTATTAATACCTGTACTGACCCACACCTATTAATACCTGTATACCTGACCCTACAGCCTCCTATTTAATACCTGTACACTACCTGACCTACAGCCTCCTATTAATACCTGTACTACCTGACCCACAGCCTCCTATTAATACCTGTACTACCTGACCCACAGCCTCCTATTAATACCTGTACTACCTGACCCACAGCCTCCTATTAATACCTGTACTACCTGACCCACAGCCTCCTATTAATACCTGTACTACCTGACCTACAGCCTCCTATTAATACCTGTACTACCTGACCTACAGCCTCCTATTAATACCTGTACTACCTGACCTACAGCCTCCTATTAATACCTGTACTACCTGACCTACAGCCTCCTATTAATACCTGTACTACCTGACCCACAGCCTCCTATTAATACCTGTACTACCTGACCCACAGCCTCCTATTAATACCTGTACTACCTGTACACTACCTTAATACCTGTACTACCTGACCTACACAGCCTCCTATTAATACCTGTACTACCTGACCACAGCCTCCTATTAATACCTGTACTACCTGACCCACAGCCTCCTATTAATACCTATACTACCTGACCTACAGCCTACCTACCTGACCCACAGCCTCCTATTAATACCTGTACTACCTGACCCACAGCCTCCTATTAATACCTGTACTACCTGACCTACAGCCTCCTATTAATACCTGTACTACCTGACCCACAGCCTCCTATTAATACCTGTACTACCTGACCCACAGCCTCCTATTAATACCTGTACTACCTGACCCACAGCCTCCTATTAATACCTGTACTACCTGACCCACAGCCTCCTATTAATACCTGTACTACCTGACCCACCTATTAATGTACTACCTGACCCACAGCCTCTATTAATACCCTATTAATACCTGACTACCTGACCTACAGCCTCCTATGACCCACAGCCTCCTATTACTGTACTGTACTACCTGACCCACAGCCTCCTATTAATACCTGTACTACCTGCCTCCTATTAATACCTGTACTACCTGACCCACAGCCTCCTATTAATACCTGTACTACCTGACCCACAGCCTCCTATTAATATTAATACCTGTACTACCCCACAGTACTACCTGACCCACAGCCTCCTATTAATACCTGTACTACCTGACCCACAGCCTCCTATTAATACCTGTACTACCTGACCCACAGCCTCCTATTAATACCTGTACTACCTGACCTGTACAGCCTCCTATTAATACCTGTACTACCTGACCCACAGCCTCCTATTAATACCTGTACTACCTGACCCACAGCCTCCTATTAATACCTGTACTACCTGACCCACAGCCTCCTATTAATACCTGTACTACCTGACCCACAGCCTCCTATTAATACCTGTACTACCTGACCCACAGCCTCCTATTAATACCTGTACTACCTGACCCACAGCCTCCTATTAATACCTGTACTACCTGACCCACAGCCTCCTATTAATACCTGTGACCTACAGCCTCCTATTAATACCTGACCTGACCACAGCCTCCTAGCCTCCTATTAATAACTACCTGTACTACCTGACCCACAGCCTCCTATTAATACCTGTACTACCTGACCCACAGCCTCCTATTAATACCTGTACTACCTGACCCACAGCCTCCTACACCTGACCCACAGCCTCCTATTAATACCTGTACTACCTGACCCACATTAATACCTGTACTACCTGACCCACAGCCTCCTATTAATACCTGTACTACCTGACCCACAGCCTCCTATTAATACCTGTACTACCTGACCCACAGCCTCCTATTCCTATTAATACCTGTACTACCTGACCCACAGCCTCCTATTAATACCTGTACTACCTGACCCACAGCCTCCTATTAATACCTGTACTACCTATTAATACCTGTACTACCTGACCCACAGCCTCCTATTAATACCTACTACCTGACCTCTACCTATTAATACCTGCCTCCTATTAATACCTGTACCTGACCCACAGCCTCCCTGACCCACAGCCTCCTATTAATACCTGTACTACCTGACCCACAGCCTCCTATTAATACCTGTACTACCTGACCACAGCCTCCTATTAATACCTGTACTACCTGACCTATTAATACCACAGCCTCCTATTAATACCTGTACTACCTGACCCACAGCCTCCTATTAATACCTGTACTACCTGACCCACAGCCTCCTATTAATACCTGTACTACCTGACCTACAGCCTCCTATTAATACCTGTACTACCTGACCTACAGCCTCCTATTAATAACTGTACTACCTGACCTACAGCCTCCTATTTAATACCTGTACTACCCCACAGCCTCCTATTAATACCTGACCTGACCCACAGCCTCCTATTAATAACTGTACAGCCTCCTATTAATACCTGTACTACCTGACCCACAGCCTCCTATTATTATACTACCTGACCCACAGCCTCCTATTAATACCTGTACTACCTGACCCACAGCCTCCTATTAATACCACCTGACCCACAGCCTCCTATTAATACCTGTACTACCTGACCCACAGCCTCCTATTAATACCTGTACTACCTGACCCACAGCCTCCTATTAATAACACAGACCTACAGCCTCCTATTAATACCTGTACTACCTGACCTACATCCTCCTATTAATACCTGTACACTATTAATACCTGACCTGACCCTACAGCCTCCTATTAATACCTGTACTACCTGACCTACAGCCTCCTATTAATACCTGTACTACCTGACCTACAGCCTCCTATTAATACCTGTACTACCTGACCTACATCCTCCTATTAATAACTGTACTACCTGACCTACAGCCTCCTATTAATACCTGTACTACCTGACCCACAGCCTCCTATTAATAACTGTACTACCTGACCTACAGCCTCCTATTAATACCTGTACTACCTGACCCACAGCCTCCTATTAATACCTGTACTACCTGAACCACAGCCTCCTATTAATACCTGTCCTACCTGAACCACAGAAATAGAAAGCTGACAGACGTCAACGGAGGAAACAAAACACAGTAGGTTTGTACCCTCATCAGTACCCTGCTGATGTACACAACATAGAAGACCAACAGTCCCATAATCCATCCCTGAAGTGTATGAAAGCCCAGCAGGTGTCAGGTGTAACCTTCAGACCTGAGTGGTTTATTGTTTTATGAAAGGCCTTATAAGTCATCTGTCAGTCAGACAGACAGAGAGGCTGGAGCAGGACTCTCCACAGGGCTGATTGAAGACAGAGGCCTCTCTTCTCTCTCTGCTCCCTCTGCTCTGTAGATCTATATGATGGGGTTGTTTGGAGAGGTTCAACTCACTCAATTCACTGGCCACTGTGTTGAAGCAGTGTGTGCCGTGTACACGCACAAAGACAATGACACAAAATAAATATATACACATTAAATACACACATTTGTTTTACTATCGTATTGGGGACCAAACGATTGATTCCCATTCAAAATCCTATTTTCCCTAAACCTTAACCCTAAACCGTACCCTTAACCTAACCCTAATTCTAACCCTAACCCGAATTCTAACCCTAAACCTAAACCCAACCCCTAAGCCTAAAATAGTAATGTTCCTTGTGGGGACAGGCAAAATGTCTTCACTTGGCAGAACTGTCTTTGTTTTCTTATCCTTGTGAGGACTTCACACACAAGCCCGTGCTCTACAGGAGGGTGTGGAGATGCATCGTCAAGGGCTCTGTCTGTTTCTTCTCAGTGAGAGGTTCATGAAAGAGTGATGAGAACACACTGAGGAGGCCTCCTCTATTATTCAGCTGCAGGATGACCCCTGAACCCCTTAGTCCCACTGGGAATCCCCTGTGTGTGTGTGTGTGTGTGTGTGTGTGTGTGTGTGTGTGTGTGTGTGTGTGTGTGTGTGTGTGTGTGTGCGTGCGTGCGTGCGTGTGTGTGTGTGTGCGTGCGTGCGTGCGTGCGTGCGTGCATGTGTAAGTCCATGTATGTATGCCCATGTGTGCATGTGTGTGTACAGTACCTACCACAGTCTGAAAGCAGGAGTGGAGTGCAGTGAGGAACGGTGGTTTGTCTCTCTGGGCCAGGACTCTCTTCTCCACCATGGTACACTCCACATCATCATCCTGGATCACCACGTCCTTCTTCAGGATCTTGACGGCGTACAGCTCCTCTGTGGACTTCATCTCTGCCAGCATCACCTACACAGGGACACCTGGGGTTAAAGGTGCTTTCTCTCCACGGGATTTACACCACTAGCCCTAACCCTAACCTTAAAGGGACATTACATTCCAAAAATATAAGTTTGTCAGATGTTTTCACACCTCAAAAGTAGTCTACCGAATATGTAAAAAATTATCCCTGCCATTGGTTCTGCTGGTCCAGCTTGATGCCTCAACGTCTAATGAATTCAACTACTCACATGTTACATTCCCAGCCCCTTCTCGTACCTTGCCAAAGCTGCCCTTCCCCAGCAGAGCCAGAAAGTTGAAGTCACTGAGTCGGACACGGTCCATTCCGGGCATGGTGCGGTCCGAGCTGAACCGTCTGTGGTCTGCTGGCGTAATCACTTTCTTCCCATGGCCCAGCTTGGCTTTCTACGTCGCAAAACACATGTACGTACGCACGCACGCACGCACGCACGCACGCACGCACGCACGCACGCACGCACGCACGCACACACACACACACACACACACACACACACACAAACTTGTTACACCACATTTTATTAACCCCACATATTACAATTCATTCTACATGCTCCACAGACATGACTCAACATCCAACAAACAAAATAACAAAAATGGCATGAGGTGCTTGATGCAGCCTGCCAAGTAAATTATCTGTCCTTAAGGGAGAGAACGTATCCCAAATGGCACCCATAGGCCTCTAGTCTAAAGTAGTGCACTATAAAGGGAACAGGGGGCTATTTGGGATGCATCCAGATTCTTTCTTTCACACAACCAACATGATGAAATCCTACTCTTCTGATTCTGACAGCATCAAATGCAACCCAGTGCTCAGCTGCCTTTCATCCAGTGTCTATTGGTGTGGAACAGAGTTGAGACCAAGCATTAAAGGGGCAATCTGCGATTGCTACATCCATTTTGGGACTTTTAAATGAATTATATATATCCATTGATTCGTCAAGAATATAACTTAGAAATGCCTCATGAGAGTAGTTCAACTGTCATCAGAACCCAAAATATAAGATTGATTTACTAATTGTAAACAAACACTGTATAGATTCAAAATAGTTAAAATAGTTAAAATCAGATGGATGGTCAGTTCTTGCATCCATAGCTCTGTCAATACATTTCCCTAACCCTATCCCTCAGGTGTTTACCCAAAAAAGCAGAGGGGTGTCCACTTTGGTTTTGTTTAAAGAACAGATTGCCCCTTTAATTGTCTCCTGCCTATGAGACTGACAGAGAGTCAGTCAGAAAGTATAGTCTGGTGCTCTGGGACTTGTGGGAGTTCCATAACAGCTGTTCTGGAGTCAGGTAATATTCCTCAGAGTCACAAACACTATTTCCACTCATCTGTCTGCTTTATGGTAGCTTTAACACTGGGATAGATGCCATGGTAATAGACTGCTACCATGCTCTAGTGGGGCTATGCTTTGACGATAGGCTTACAGCTATTAAGATCTACATATTTTCAAGGCTTCAGAATGGACCCATGATGAAGCTACTTCATAGCTAGTAGGGAGATGGTAATAACAAGTTCCTATAGAGCTTCAGAACCAATTTATATCCCAAACAACACAAACTAATTCAGAAAATGAATGCAGAAGCACCAAGACAACATAAAGATTTGATAACCAAAAGTTGTAATAACAGAACAATTCAGATGTTTTGATGTTTCATATCGACTGATTGGAGCATAAAAAAATATATTTGTTGCCATTTGATTGACAGTTATCCAGAGTAGTATTTGGCATTATTGTGAGGCATGGGTGTGGGTCAGTAGGGGTGTCTCTGTGCCCCTTTGTGACAATGATTGGACTGCCATGTCCCCAACACAGAGGGCAATTAGAGCTCACCGGCCACCACTGCAGCTCCAACCGCTGTCTGTTTCTTTCAGATAACAAGAGAAAAAGGAAACTAACACCCAGCAGAGAGACAACTGTTGCCAGGCCAACTAGCTGTCTATGATTGCATTTCAGAAAGAACTGAAGCCTTGGACCAGACTCACTATCACGGTCCTGATTCTATTATGATTCTGGTGATGAATGCACACCTGATGAAAAATACAAACACGATTTGACAAAATGAACTGCAATTTTTAAAGGACCAGTTGACTTTGTCTTTTCGATAACTAGGTCTTTTTAATTTGTTGAAATTTGTCTCTGGACACCAGGGAAAGACTCTTGACACTCTGATGAAGGCCAACCGTTGCCGCTGGCTATAGACCACCTTCTGCCCCCAGCTGTGCCTTGGACACCATATGTGAACTGATTGCCCCCCATCTATCTTCAGAGCTCGTGCTGTTAGGTGACCTAAACTGGGACATGCTTAACACCCCGGCCATGCTACAATCTAAATTTGATGTACCTCAATCTCACACGAATTATCAATGAACGCACCAGGTACAACCCCAAATCCGTAAACACAGGCACCCTCATAGATATCATCCTAACCAACCTGCCCTCCAAATACACCTCTGCTGTCTTCAAACAGGATCTCAGCAATCACTGCCTCATTGCCTGCGTCTGTAATGGGTCTGCGGTCAAATTACCATCCCTCATCACTGTCAAACGCTCCCTTAAACACTTCAGCAAGCAGGCCTTTCTAATGGACCTGGCCCGGGTATCCTGGAAGGATATTGACCTCATTCCGTCAGTAGAAGTTGCCTGGTTATTCTTTAAAAGGGACTTCCTCACAGTCTTAAATAAGTCCCATTCAAGAAATGTAGGACCAGGAACAGATATAGCCCGTTGTTCACTCCAGACCTGACTGCCCTTGACCAGCACAAAAACATTCTGTGGCGTACTGCATTAGCATCGAATAGCCCCCGCGATATGCAACTTTTCACGGAGGTTAGGAACCAATATACACAGGCAGTTAGGAAAGCAATGGCTAGCTTTTTCAAACAGAAATTTGCATCCTGTAGCACAAACTCCAAAGAGTTCTGGGACACTGTAAAGTTCATGGAGAATAAGAGCACCTCCTCTCAGCTGCCCACCTCACTGAGGATAGGAAACACTGTCACCACCGATAAATCCACGATAATTGAGAATTTCAATAAGCATTTTTCTACAGCTGGCCTTGCTTTCCACCTGGCCACCCCTACCCTGGTCAACATCTAGACCCCTATAAATCAGCAAAACTAGACAATCTGGACCCTCCCTTTTAAAATTATTAGGCAAAATTGTTACAACCCCTATTTCTAGCCTGTTCAACCTCCCTTTCTTATTGTCTGAGATCCCCAAAGATTGAAAAGCTGCTGCGGTCATCCCCCTCTTCTAGACCCAAACTGCTACAGACCTATATCTATCCTACCCTGCCTTCCAAGGTCTTCGAAAACCAAGTTAACAAAGAGATCACCGACCATTTCGAATCCCAACACACCCTCTCCGCTATGCAATCTGGTTTCAGAGCTGGTCATGGGTGCACCTCAGCCACGCTCAGGGTCATAAACGATATCATAACCTCCATCGATAAGAGACAATACTGTACAGCTGTATTCATCGACTTGGCCAAGGCTTTCAACTCTGTCAATCAACAACATTCTTATTGGCAGACTCAACAGCCTTGGTTATTCAAATGACTGCCTCGCCTGGTTCACCAACTACTTCTCAGACTGAGTTCAGTGTGTCAAATCGGAGGGCCTGTTTTTGGCACCTCTGGCAGTCTCTATGGGGGTGCCACAGGGTTTAATTCTCGGGCCGACTCTTTTCTCTGTATCCATCAATGATGTCGCTCTTGCTGTTGGTGATTCTCTGATCCACCACTACGCAGACGATACCATTCTGTATACATCTGGCCCTTCTTTGGACACTGTGTTAACTAACCTCCAGACGAGCTTCAACGCCATGCAACACTCCTTCCGTGGCCTCCAACTGCTCTTAAATGCAAGTAAAACTAAATGCATGCTCTTCAACTGATCGCTACCAACACCTGCGCGCCCGTCTAGCATCACTACACTGGACGGTTCTGACTTAGAATATGTGGACATCTACAAATACCTAGGTGTCTGGTTAGACTGTAAACTCTCCTTCCAGACTCACATTAAGCATCTCCAATCCAAAATTAAATCTAGAATCGGCTTACTATTTCGTAACAAAGCGTCCTTCACTCATGCTGCCAAACATACCCTCGTAAAACGGACTATCCTATCGATCCTTGACTTTGGCGATGTAATTTACAAAATAGCCTTCAACACTCTACTCTGCATATTGGATGCAGTCTATCACAGTGCCATCTGTTTTGTCAACAAAGCCCCATATACTACCCACCACTGCAACCTGTATGCTCTCGTTGGCTGGCCCTCGCTTCATATTTGTCGCCACACCCACTGGCTCCAGGTCATCTATAAGTATTTTCTAGGTAAAGCCCCGCCTTATCGCAGCTCACTGGTCACCATAGCAGCACCCACCCGTAGCACGCGCTCCAGCAGGTATATTTCACTGGTCACCCCCAAAGCCAATTCCTCCTTTGGCCACCATTACTTCCAGTTCTCTGCTGCCAATGACTGGAACGAATTGCAAAAATCACTGAAGCTGGAGACTCATATCTCCCTCACTAACTTTAAGCACCAGCTGTCAGAGCAGCTCACATATCACTGCACCTGTACATAGCCCATCTGTAAATAGCCCATCCAACTACCTCATCCCCATACTGTTATTTTATTTTTTGCTCCTTCACACCCCGGTATCTCTACTTGCACATTCATCTTCTGCACATCTATCACTCCAGTGTTTAATTGCTAAATTGTAATTATTTTGCCACTATGGCCTATTTATTGCCTTACCTCCCTTATCTTACCTCATTTGCACACACTGTATATCTACTTTTTTTCTATTGTGTTATTGACTGTATGTTTGTTTATTCCATGTGTAACTGTGTTGTTGTTTGTGTCGCACTGCTTTGCTTTATCTTGGCCAGGTCGCAGTTGTAAATGAGAACTTGTTCTCAACTAGCCTACCTGTTTAAATAAAGGTGAAATATAAAATAAAATAAAATAAAATAAAAATTGTTCAAAATCGTATAATATAAGTCGCTGGGGATTTTGTAAGATGCACAGAGCATTCATTTTCAAGTGGCTCTTATGATGGTTGACAGCGTTCTAGACCCAGCTTCTGTAGCAGGATGCAGAGAGAGACTGGGAGGTCCCAGTGGAAGTGGGGCATAAAGGTGGGCTGACTGATGTATGATTGCTCAGAGACAGACGCTAAACCAGTCTATAGACAGGAGAGGCTAATGCAAGCAGAGCATCAGGACCGGCCCTTTACTGCACCGACACACCACCAACAACAAGCATGAACTTCAGAACGTCATCATGTTAGACCTACAGGGAGATTATAGGTAGGTGTGTTGACATTAACGTTGACTAAATGGGTTGGTAGTGTTAGGTGGTGTTATTGGTTTCCAATCTAGTGGCTATTGGTATGAAAAAGAGCAGCTAGCTCTAGTGGTCAACATCAGAATGGCAATTAAACACAAGGTGCAATGTTTTCTTTTTTTATGTACGCAAAGCATTAAAAAGGCACTTTTTAAGTAAGTACTCACTACAGTACTTACTTACTATGTCACTACAGTTTTATGTTAGCTGATATTATGACTTAAATGCTTTCCAATGATGGTTATATGTAATGTGTTGGAATCTGAAGTTTAGTTTGTACAACAAAAAAGCTTAACGTAGATGAGAAGTTAGACAATGTGAAACATACAATAGATTTTGTGAGAGCATTTGCCCATTGAGTTTACCGCACACACACACACACACACACACACACACACACACACACACACACACACACACACACACACACACACACACACACACACACACACACACACACACACACACACACACACACACACACACACACACACACACACACAAACCTATACAATTGAATCCAATCCAATGTTGCCACCTTGTGGAGGAGAGTGTGTGCACACACCAAGGCGTGCATGTACAGGACAGTTCATCACGATACACATGCCCACATGCTTAACCACTTATTAGCCTTCTATAGTCTAGGCTTGTGATGGACTAATAGAAGGCGGGCTGCGGACCACACTACTGGCCAATAAGGAGGGGTCATTGTCAGTCTTAGCCAATGAGTAGCAGTGGTGTTGCTCTCCTGGGCAATGACAGTGCATTGCTGAGCCTGAGATGGTGAGGATGAGGACCCCTCCAGAGGTCTGTGTGGTCCACAGATTTACTAACATCAACGCTGTGTGTGTTTGTGTGTGTGTGTTTATGCGTGTGTCTGTGTGTGTGTGTGTGTGTGTACAATGTGTGACGTAATAGTGAAAATGTGAGAATTTCTCTTGCATAGCAGACCAGGTCTGGAATTGCTCCTAACCACATGACCTGACCTGTACAAACTTGGCATCTTTGTTAGTAAATCACGTTTGAAGAAGCTGAGCGCTACTCAAACCATCAGAGGAGAGGTGTGAGACATCAATGGAAGAAGACAAGAGGAGACTGCAGAGCTGATAGAGAAGGGTGGGAAAAGGAGGGATGGTTAAAGGAGAGGTGGGGGGCAGAAGAGCTACCTTGAGGTAGTGGTTTAATTGGCAGGCCTAGAAGAGACAGGAAAGAGAAGCTACAGTGGTAGTAAGTCCCCACCACCCCTTTAAAGCGCTTCGATATCCATGATTATTAACAGCTTATTTTTAATAAAGGATGGCATTATCAGCACATACAGAGAATGTCAAAACCATCTCTCACAATATGCAACGGACACCATGATCAAGAGCTACAATATTCTAATGATACTATACACCTGTAGAGGCATCTCTCTTTCTCTCTTTCTCTCTTTCTCACACTCTCTCTCTCTCTCTCTCTTTCTCTCTCTCTCTCTCTGTCTCTCTCTCTGTTCCTGATGATGATGTTCTGGTTTCCCAGGCAACCCACCCAGACTTGTGAAAACCCTGGCCTTGGAGGGATGTGAAGGCTGTTGAATAGAGCGACATGAGAATTAAAACAACCCAACTACATGTAGGTCTCAGGAGACTTGGTTTCAGGACAGGAGACTACGCGAGGAAAGGAGGTCATATGGTTTTGCCCGGTGGTACTGTGTCAGTAGTTTGTATGGATTAAAGAGACAGAGGAAAATAGACAGAAAAAGAGAAATGTGAAAGAGGCTAGTAGTACTCTGAGAGCATTCATTCCAAGTAATATTCAATCACACAGCTAAAGAGGAGAGAGTAATATTCAATCACACAGCTAAAGAGGAGAGAGTAATATTTAAACACACAGCTAAAGAGGAGAGAGTAATATTTAAACACACAGCTAAAGAGGAGAGAGTAATATTTAAACACACAGCTAAAGAGGAGAGAGTAATATTCAATCACACAGCTAAAGAGGAGAGAGAGAACAACATCATCATGGTGGCTCAGTATCTCCGAGAGCTCTGGAATCAGGAAATGATCAATTTGTTAAGGGAGAGTGTTTAGGTATTTATGTGCGTGTGTGTTTGTGTGTGTGTGTGTATGTGTGTATGTGTGTTTGTATGTGTGTGTGTGTGTGTGTGTGTGTGTGTGTGTGTGTGTGTGTGTGTGTGTGTGTGTGTGTGTGTGTGTGTGTGTGTGTGTGTGTGTGTGTGTGTGTGACAGTGAGAAGACTGCTTGGTGGGAGGCAAGATTGTTATTCAACAATGTGACAGTAACCAATTATTATTCCATCCAGAGATCTAAAAAAGAAATATGTAATTCCTAGAATTTCACACGCACACACTCTCTAATGTCTTTCCCAGTGAGTGGTTGATGGACTACAAATCCCATGATCCTCTTCTCCTCACCTCAAACTTATGCCTGAGCTCCATGTTGACATCGTCGATCTCAGGGATGGGAACGTTGTAGTACTCCCCTTCCTCCTGGCACAGCATCTTGTACCTGCAGAGTGGACCACAGCAGCACTGTCAGAATCTGTCAATCAATCAGGTTAACCAATTTAAAAAATGATCTTTGTTGACTTCACTATACTGGACCAGGACCAAACACAAATGTAAGCATCAGTGATACTCAATAGAGGTTTTGCAGCTGGCAGTGCTCTGTATTGATATGTATAATGTGTTTATAGTAAGTCTAGCATCGATACTGCAATGCCAGCAGAATGGATATCTCTGTTTACAGTTGGCTGATCTGATGTGTACCCATTCTGGCACATTTCCCCACTGGCAGAACACACACACACACACACACACACACACACACACACACACACACACACACACACACACACACACACACACACACACACACACACACACACACACACACACACACACACACACACACACACACACACACACACACACACACACACACACCTCATTACTAAGCATCAGGGACCATCTGTATACACTCACAGAGACACCTCTTTAAAATGTCTGCCAAACACACACATCATCATCACCACCGTCATCGTCTACAGTGATGCCTGCCGATGCCAAGCATTAAGCACTAGTGGGCCCAGGTCTTTCCAGGAAGCAATGGTCTCCTTCCCAGTCCTGGATCTTCTCCCCAGCTTCTAGCAAGGCTAAGGACACGCTGAGCACTTAGTTGTGAGTCAGGGTTGAATCAGGCTAACTGATGGAAGTATGCTATCATTAAAAGAGAGTGTTTACGTATGCCCATCCAGGCTTGTCACAGCAGCCGGACAAAAAAATCCCAACAACAACTGGTCTATGCATTAGAGCCCAGAGGGATGCTGTCTGTCTGTCTGTCTGTCTGTCTGTCTGTCTGTCTGTCTGTCTGTCTGTCTGTCTGTCTGTCTGTCTGTCTGTCTGTCTGTCTGTCTGTCTGTCTGTCCGAATGAATGAATGAATGAATGAATGGAGTTGGCACTGTCCAACAGGCTGTACTTCACTGAGTGTGTTTTGTATTTGAAAACAGTATGGACCTATTTCATATTATGAAATAGTATCAGCCATTGGATCGGACTGGAAAACTTCCAGCTACCTATATAAGTAAAGGATGAATGAACAAGAACACTAGTGTGTGTGTGTGTGTGTGTGTGTGTGTGTGTGTGTGTGTGTGTGTGTGTGTGTGTGTGTGTGTGTGTGTGTGTGTGTGAGAGAGTGTGTGTGAGTGTGTGTGTGTGTGTGCATGTGTGTGTGTGTGTGTATATGTGTGTGTGTGTGTGTATATGTGTGTGTATATGTGTGTGTGTGCCTGGGCACTTGTCTGTGTGTGAAGGATCACTAACCAGCCGCAGGCGGGGGACTTGATGAGTTCAGACACACCGAACGACATTGAGCCCATGAAGTCGTTCCTGGTGGTACGGTCCCAGTCCCACACCTCTATAGACAGACGGCGGTCCTTATCCATTACCTTCAGCTTACTGGGGGGGACACAGAGTGGGAATGTAAACACACAGGCACACATGCCATGAACACACACGGTGCACTCAAAGACACACACCCACACACTCACAAGCTGAACGACTCATTCCAAGTGGGGTTGAGTGAGGAGCGTATGGTCCTGGTCTTCTGTTTGGTCTCGTTCTTGGGGTCAGGGATGAGCTTGAGCTTCACGTAGGGGTCAGACAGACCATTAGGGTCCATGGGGATCAGGTTCCTGGCTTCCCCCACTGGAGAGAGAGAGAGAGAGAGAGAGAGAGAGAGAGAGAGAGAGAGTGAGAGACAGAAAAGGCAGAAGTTCATGTGAGAGAGCAAGAGAGAGAGAGAGAGAGAGAGAGAGAGAGAGAGAGAGAGTGAGAGTGAGAGTGAGAGACAGAGAAGGCAGAGGTTCATGTGAGAGAGAGAGACAGAGAGAGAGAGTGAGAGACAGAAAAGGCAGACGTTCATGTGAGAGAGAGACAGAGAGAGAGAGTGAGAGTGAGAGACAGAAAAGGCAGAGGTTCATGTGAGAGAGAGACAGAGAGAGAGAGTGAGAGACAGATGAGGCAGAAGTTCATGTGAGAGAGAGAGAGAGTGAGAGTGAGAGACAGGAAAGGCAGAAGTTCATGTGAGAGACCAAGAGAGAGAGAGAGAGAGAGAGAGAGAGAGAGTGAGAGACAGAAAAGGCAGAAGTTCATGTGAGAGAGCAAGAGTGAGAGAGAGAGAGAGAGAGAGAGAGAGAGAGAGAGAGAGAGACAGAAAAGGCAGAAGTTCATGTGAGAGAGCAAGAGAGAGAGAGAGAGAGAGAGAGAGAGAGAGAGACAGAGAGAGAGAGAGAGAGACAGAGAGAGAGAGACAGAGAGAGAGAGAGAGAGAGAGAGAGAGAGAGAGACAGAAAAGGCAGAAGTTCATGTGAGAGAGGAGAACAAACACCATTGTAAATACAACCCATATTTATGCCTATTTATTTTATCTTGTGTCCTTTAACCATTTGTACATTGTTAAAACACTGTATATGTATATAATATGACATTTGTAACGTCTTTATTGTTTTGAAACTTCTGTATGTGTAATGTTTACTGTTAATTTTTATTGTTTATTTCACTTTTATATATTATCTACCTCAATTGCTTTGGCAATGTTAACACATGTTTCCCATGTCAATAAAGCCCTTGAATTGAATTGAATTGAGAGAGAGTGAGAGTGAGAGACAGAAAAGGCAGAGGTTCATGTGAGAGAGAGAGAGAGAGAGAGAGAGAGAGAGAGAGAGAGAGAGAGAGAGAGAGAGAGAGTGAGAGTGAGAGTGAGAGACAGAAAAGGCAGAGGCTCATGTGAGAGAGAGACAGAGAGAGAGAGTGAGAGACAGATAAGGCAGAAGTTCATGTGTGAGAGAGAGAGAGTGAGAGTGAGAGACAGAAAAGGCAGAAGTTCATGTGAGAGAGCAAGAGAGAGAGAGAGAGAGAGAGAGAGAGAGTGCACCTGCTCATTTGAGTGCACATGGTAACAATTATCTTTGACCAGTCACTTGACAAAGAAAATAATTAAAGCAAAGTGTACAACATCATTTACGGAGAGGAAAGGAGTCTAAGTTGAGTATCTCTCAACATGCACAAAAGCAGCTGGAAGGTGAGGAAGGTGAAGAAGGTGAGGAAGGTAATCCCACTTTAATGGATCACTTGTATAAAACAGAGTTGATATTAACATTCATGTTTATCACATATTGAATTATGGAGTTAATTAATGTTGTTACTTCTGAAGTGAGCAAGTCACAGGTAGAGACGTAGTTTGAAGTCCTGGGCACATATTCACCATGACAATCAGGATCAGTTTTTATTTTGAAATCATAATGTATAAGATTACATGAACCAGGTTGGACGAGGTCCTAGATCAGCACTCTTACTGGTCAGACTCCTTATGAATCCAGGCCGTGTTAACCACTGTAAAATGAAGTGGAACTCCCAAAAAGCAACATTTCATCATCATGTCTTGTTGTATAACCCTGTACTTTCTCAGCTGTCAGTTTGCGTGACAACCAACTCATAGAGACAGTCAGCGCTGGGTCTTCTGGATATAGACCCAACAGGTCAACTTCACCATGGTGACAAGGTCTACAGTTCAGAACTGAAGGGTCCTCTATGGAAACAGCGTGAGAACACCGGGTAATGTTCTCCTGAAGGGTCCTCTATGGAAACAGCGTGAGAACACTGGGTAATGTTCTCCTGAAGGGTCCTCTATGGAAACAGCGTGAGAACACCGGGTAATGTTCTCCTGAAGGGTCCTCTATGGAAACAGCGTGAGAACACTGGGTAATGTTCTCCTGAAGGGTCCTCTATGGAAACAGCGTGAGAACACCGGGTAATGTTCTCCTGAAGGGTCCTCTATGGAAACAGCGTGAGAACACTGGGTAATGTTCTCCTGAAGGGTCCTCTATGGAAACAGCGTGAGAACACTGGTTAATGTTCTCCTGAAGGGTCCTCTATGGAAACAGCGTGAGAACACTGGGTAATGTTCTCCTGAAGGGTCCTCTATGGAAACAGCGTGAGAACACCGGGTAATGTTCTCCTGAAGGGTCCCTATTTGAAGCACACTGTTGAATGAAATAAACAACCACATACAGAGGGAAACAAAAAGTGTGTTCAAATAAGAACCAGCTATTAGAGATATATATAGTCACCATGGCTCTGGGCTAGCCTCGTAAATACCACACAGCCTCTCTGGGTGTCAT